>NW_009631885.1:10509-57586 GCF_000690535.1 Cariama cristata
TTACTGCATCATTTAGCCACGTGAAAATTGTCATCCTGCTCTCTCCACTTCAAATAAATCCTTCCTCTTAATGCATGGTGCCCTCTTCATCTTTATTCCAGAATGGTTTATTTCATCTGGTGGCGCATTGCAAAATTTCCTAGCCTAGCATTGATACCAATGACTTATTTTGCCTCCATGTACCAAAGTGTGACTTTGATTACACCACTCTAAATCCCAGTCACTTAGCAGCAAACTTAAAGTAGGTCACAATGAGTTCAGAAACAAATGGCTTGCAAAGCCAAATCTTCACTCTAACATGTCAATGCCAGTACTGTACAAGAAAGTAAACCGTAAATCCTCACAGCACCACTACAGAATGTCATTGTAATACTCCAGAGACCAAAGAAAACAGAGCACTCTTTGAATTAGCTATTTCTGCTTTTATTAATTTTAATGGCTTTTCTTGATGCTTTATGAAATTACCATGACTCCTTCTTCATTTGACACTGGGAGGGTGGGGGAAAGGACATGACTCAGGGGTTTTTCATTTTACTCCAGACTAAATTGTTCCGTGACTTTAGGCAAGCCACCACACTGTGTGTGCCTGTTTTCCCACTTGCCAAGCAGAAACATGGTTTGCTACGCAGGTGAGTTGAGTGCTGCTGACCCTAATTCATCAAGACCCTTAACAGTCTGCTGACCTTTGAGCTCTTGTCCTTTGGGGAACCTTGCTGTGGCTGCTGACCACAGTGGACTTTATGATGCTCTGAAACCCCCGGATAAACTGGAGGATTCAGAGCATCAGAAAGTCTGCTGTGGCCAACAACCACCACCTGTAATTTCTTCTCTACGTTTATTTTGATTAGGAGTTTGCAGATGACTACAAAGTCCTCATTTCACAATAAATATTTTTCCATGTTCAAAGTGACAGAAGTCAGACTCTGCCAGTGTGTTTTTTCCAGAGTTTCCAGGGGCCTTATTTTAGCTAGCTATACAAATATCCATTCAGCTATAGCCAAACCATCATAAATCATTTCCTGCTATTTTTACGGACAGGTATTTTGTTCCTATGTGACAGTGAGTCCCCACATTTTCAAAAGGCTTCTGCCCAAAGGTGATGTTTGCCTTAGTGCACGGTGTAACCATACAAGAGCTCCCACAGTATGTTTTGGTGAGATTTTTTCTACACTGAAGTCTTTCAGCAGCCCCTTTACATGAATGAATTTCATCCACAAAAAAAAAAAAAAAAAAAAAATAGTTTCAAGATTTTGAGCTGAAAAGCACTGTGTAAGTGCCTAGGGTTATTTTCAATTAACAATATCTAATTCCAAGCACACCATGAATCACATTTTTCTTCTCTCTTTAGAGCCAACATATTAATCCTTTGAAACAAAAATGACTGCATTATAATGAGAGTTTAAAAGGGTGAAAGTTCTACTCTAGTACACTGAGCATAATAGATTATTTTTGTGATGTATATCTTCCATCCGCTCACTTTAATTTTCAGAATAAGATCTGGAGAGCAGCCTGTTTTATCTCTGGTCTCTCCTCATTCACTTCACTTAGCTTTCAGTCTGTATATCACAGTTAATTTGAAGTTGATATTTGTTATTCCCTATGGGCAATATGTTACAATAACACCAAAAAGATTACAGTGCTGTCCCTCCAGGTTGGTTTGCACAACATATCTCAGAGAAGTATTCATTTTAATTGTGTTTTTCCATATTACTTCCTGGCACTAGAACATAAAGAATCCCTTGTTAGAATAAGTCCTCAGCTGATGACATCATGCAGGTCTGCGGTGAGTTGGCCCATGTCTGTCCTCCTTCAGTGGCAGCTCAAGTCATACAATGTGGTTTGGAGGGGAAAGGATAACCTTGTCCACCAGCAAAAACCAGTAAGGCAGCAGGCAATGCTAGCAGTCAGGGTTGGAGAGAAGTTACAAACTAAGAAGGAAATTTCCTATCCCATTCCTGCAAGACACCAGGCCTGGTACTTTGTCCATGTGCCTTGCCTGCCTATGGTTGTACACACCTCCTCTCCAGTGTGATTTTGTCCCTCTCATAGCCTGGTTCTCTGTTGTTTTAGCTGATATTCAGGCCAGGACTGTGGGGAAGAACAGTACTTCTGTGTGACCTTTTTCCCCATTGTACTCTGCTCTAGAGCTGAGAAGCCCAGGTAGGTGTTTATGGTGCAGATGGGGAGGGGTGGAAGTGCCTATGGAGGAGGTATTTCCAAAGACCTGTTTTGGCATACATGGTCAGAGTAGGAGAAAGCCACAAGAAACAGGTCCACTGTGCTGTGTCCTGCACACAGACTAGATGACAGAAAATAAACATAAGTAAGTGGATACAGAACATCACTAAACTCTCTGGTGCAGGAGAATGCACACTGCAGGCTGGGAGCTGTTGCCTGAGAAATAGCAAATAATTTAATCTGTCAGTCTTAGCTGCTAGCTCCTAGAGATGTAGCTAAGTGCCAAGATTTCAATCCTGATCCAGGTCATCATCCCAGCCCGCTCACCAGCCTGAATTTCATAAATTTCGGGACCCATGGGACCTTCTTACAGCATTCATTCATTCTCCTTCATTGTTCCACTATGTGCAGCTTAGAGGAAATACAAAGTGGGACAGGAGTCCTGAAAGTGTATCAGGAGTAACTACAGAGCAATGGCTAACTGGTATATTCCAGAAGGCACTCCAGAGCTGAGAAATTGCCTCCTTTCATCTGAGAAAATGATGAGGAAAGATGTCCACAGGACTACTTCCCAATCTATTTGCCAAGGGATGCTACTGCTTACAAAGGACCTCAGCAGGTCCCCGTGATTTCATCTTGTCCCATTTGTGACTAAAACGATAGTATGCATGCATGTCTGATTAAACATGATAGGCTTGCTTGCCTATTTCCATTATGAAACTAGATGTGCACAATGGGATGTCCTAAATGTGAGCATTATGTTGCGTGACCAGATGTCACCAACACGTTCCCTCCTTCCAACATGTACTTTTCCAGTGGCTGTACCCTGAAACAAAGACATGCCAGGGAAAATGTCTCAGACTTAAACTGTCTTTGTCATAGTGCAGAGATGCTTTTATACAGCTATAACAAAACCTCTGCTGAAAGATCAGCTTCAACATCATGAAATCCACTGGAACAGGTTTAGATACCTCAGCGACTTAGCTGTAAATTGTACTGTGTTTTTATGGTTTGTATTAGATTAATGTATGGCAGCTAGACCCTATGTATGCAGTAAATAAAAGGAGTTCCTCATCCACAGTGCTCTTCACTGAAGTAGATGAAGCAGGTCGATGAAACTGGACAGTGGCTGTGAGTCCAGTGTGATAGCAATTCAGTGCAGATGTTTGTGTTTTCCACTGGTATAGACAACTAGAATCTGACTTCAAACAATGTCTTGAGCTGGGCAAAACTGGCTTCATTTTATGGGAAAAGGGAGATTTGAGGAAGCCTGTATAACGTTTCTCCAAGATTTAAAGAAAGAGCCTACCTTTATGCAGAAAATCAAACTGAATGAACCAGCCATCTCTCAAGTTCCTTTGATTACTCCAATCAGGGCATGTAAACAACATGCTTCTAGAGGAGAAGGAAATGAAGACTTTAAGTATGCAGAAGAAAGACTCTAACAGCTGCTCATGGAAGAGTAAAACAGAGACACAAGAACAGTTTGTAAAATGTTATGGATAAAACTACAATAAATCATGCCTTCAGCCAGGCCAGCCCAGGTGTATTATAAGCAAAAGTTATTGAGTCATTGACACCCACTGCACTGTGTGTAACAGGCAAGCAGAGATGGGCAGATCCATAATGCAGAAGTGTTATGGAGATGGACAGATGGCTGGCTGACCAACAGTTTGGCTGTAATACATAGTGGCTGGAGACTATGGTACTGTGTGATCTGTGTATCCCTATCTATCTTATGCTCTTCACAGATATCCTTGAGCTCCTTGAGGTATCCTGTTCTTCCTTTCTCAGTTCTGCTCAGTTATTGTTAATAGACTGTGACTTTTTAATTTGCTTTGTTTTAAGTATATTTACTCAATTTCCAGCAGGAAAGCTGTAATAGAAACTGTGCCTCGCAGCATGTTGGGGAGCTGACACTGATGACTGTATATTAAAGCCAAGAGGTTGGTCAGCCAGTGAGTTCTGTCCATCTCCGTAACACCAGCATGATTTACTGTAAAATTTGGGTAGCTGTCACCAGTTCCCCTCATATAGCCCTCAACAATGAAGATGTCAGGGGTAAGTTAAATCTCATTTTCTTGCTGGCAGGTTTCTCTAAATACATCAGCTTGCCTTTTCTAACTAGTCTAGATTGTGTTGGGACATTCCTCTGCAATGTTCCTTCCTCAAGCAGATCTGTGGGAGCCTGCCAGTGTAAAGAAGTTTCCAAGTTGTTTACTCGAGGGTCCCCCACCCCAGAAGGAACATAGCACTTAAGCACTGTCCAGTGAAAGCAAAGGGTGAAAAGAGACCTCCAAATTTAAAATACAGTTTTGTGTGTGCAAATCCTTGCAGATGTGAGGATTTGTACCTGTTAGTTACCAAAATTAAGGATGTGATGGAGCTGTAGCTATAATGATGAGGCAGACAACGATAATACAAGAGCACCTGCCAATTTTGTTCATATCCATCAGACCTTCTGTAGTTATATGTGAGGTAAGAGCATGAGGTAAGTAGACACATCCTCCATCAAGAATCTGCTGAAATTTTTAGTCAGCTTGGGATTACAGATGAATTTACAGTCTCTTGCATTACAAGTGATGCTGTAAAACCACATCCTTTCTTCCATTAGATTTGCAGACATGCACAGTTTTCTCCAGGACTGATTCATGGTGGTGTCTCCCTGCTTCTCTGCTGGGTCAGGTGCTCCTGCCATTTCCTTTCTCTGCCACTTCAACTTACCCTGGCTGCAATCGCTTCAGAAGTGACAGGAGAGAAGCAGTAGACAGGAAAGGACAATGCTACCAGTGTTAGTACACTTATTTGTAATGATGGCTGGATTCTCGTGGCTTATTTAGACAGAAGTAAATGTAAATTAATTTGCTAATGGCAATTAACCCTATGGGCATAACTGAAAACTTGCAAGACCTGATCCTGTTATCACTCAGAGATTTCAGATGCAATTTGCACTGAGTTCAATAGAATATCTCTGGATTTAGCAAGGAAGATCAGTCCTTGCTTTCAGCATGCTCTTTAAAATACACATGAGAATTCTCCTTTCCATTGTGGCAGAACAAAAGCCATTCTCACAGCTCTAGCTGGAGAGGCTTTGGGGCAAAATGCATGTCAGCATGTTACCTCAACTGACTGATTTCTTTGCTGCACAGATGAGCAAACTAGGAGTCATCAACTTCAGCTCATCACAGGAATCAGAGCACCTGTCCCCTTGCACTCCGTGCTCTGCATGAGATGAAAGAAAAAGCAAGTAGATCAGTGCTTATGAAGCAGAGCAGCGAAGTGTAGCACTGAAACAATCTTGCACCACCCTTGACCTGACCTGACCTGACTGGTCCTTGTTGATCCAGATTTGCACCTCTGCCTTTTCAGGTAATGAGCATCAGTTCAGTGCTCTTACTCTTTCCTGAAAACATCTCCCCTAAGAGCAGAGACAGCTGGCTCTTAATAAGTGGGTAGAAGGTTTTATAACCTTAATGGGGTGAAAGAGAAATGGGAAGGAAGACAAGACTTCAGAGCATCACTTCTAGACTGTGTTTCAGCATATCAAACTTTTAGCAGCCATGCGGGTTCCCACCCTCAACCGAGTACTACTGCTAGTTCCCATTCACTTGCTACAATGAACTGCCTTGGTTGTACAAGGGTCTGAGACTCTGCTTAGTGGGCCAGGAGTGAATAAACAATCTCATTCTTTGGCCATTTTCCTCTTCATAAAGTCAGATCAGTTCCCAATTCTGGTTCTTAACACGGGCCTCAGAAACAGTTGCACTGATAAAATCAAGTGAGTAGGCGGGGTGAGATGCAGAGCACGAGAATTCTCTAAATCATTGCCTTTAACACATCTTCAGAGCATGAAACCCTGCTGGATAATGACATATCAAAGGATGGAGTTCACCTGTACACAGAAGCCTAGTGCAAGAGCTACATGCAGTTTTAAAAGTCTGATTTGTTCTTAAATAGTGCTCATGTCAGAAATGTTTTATGCTAGCACACAAGAGCTGGTTATGAATTCAAACCTTACTGTGTCAGATGCTGTGCCAAAAAAAAAATATCTCTGCCTCAGAAAGCTCTCACACAAGCATAAGTCTGTGAAGAAACACAGAAACAAGGCAATATTGGCCAGCATGACAGATGGCAAGTCCTGCACCCACATTCACCCAGCGTCACATTCCTGTTGGTGTTGCAGGAAAGGAGACTTTCAAAGAAGTGAAAATCACCAGTTTATTTTATTTTTCTCCCTTCATGTGGAAGGTCAGTAGAAATCTCAGATTTGTATCATCTGTCAAAGGCTGATTGGCGTGGTTTCAGTGGACACTTCAACCTATCTAAACCTTTTGTTGTGAGACTCAAGGCATCAGGGACATGATAAGCATTGTCCTGCAGTGTCACCATATTTGAGTCTAACTACCCTTGACCAAGCTGGATAACTCTGCAGACATTTTTCTCATCTATTCTCAAAGCCTAATACTGAAAGCTACAGAAACAGACCCAGGCTTTGGCCATAACCACTGAAAACACACACAGACATGCAGAGTGAAAGACCTAGGAAGTTTGCCAGAGTGTCAAGTCTCCAAGAATGTTTGCCTTGCCATATTTCTAACTGTCATGAAATTCTTCAATTTTATTGTAGAGCAGAAGTAAGTGTTGGGATTATGGGCACTAACGATGTATTTATTCACAGGTCTATCACCCATAAACAAAACACAACCTTTCCTTGTACTACAGACAACAAACTTCATAGCAAAACTCTGTTCCTGCTGCAAACAAATTCAGCCCAACAGTTTCCTGCTCCAAATAAAATGTGTATTTTGACATTGTGGAGACACAGCTGCAGTGTCACTAATGTCAGTCAGCTAAAGCTCTCAGAAGGCTCTGGTGCTTCAGCCAGATGCCAAAAGGAGGGTTTGGAAGACTAACTTTATACAGAGACACTTGGAAAGGTTGTCTGACAAAGCTAAGACACATGTTATTTAGGAAAAGCCACCAGTACACTTTGAAGGTGATCTAACTGAAGCATTGAAGACCTCAAGGTAAATCCATTTATTGACTGCGCTCTGCCATTCATGGGTTCTTATAAGGCAGAACCCATGATGAAGTAAGAGTGTTGTTGTGACCAAGAGGCCATAACAGAAGGGGATACATGGGGCTCCTGGCAAAGCACTGCAGGCAGGATGTAGTTGAGACTGGAGTTGCTTGGAGATGAAAACTGAGCTCTAACCAACAGCCTTGAGCAATGTAGCAGCCATTTCCTACAGCCTCATGGCCAAAAAGTTTCACAGGACTCTTCCTCTGCTCTGGGTCTTTGCCCTTGTTCTGGTAACAATGTAGTGTATTACTTCAGGGACTGCTAGTCAGTGAGATTTTGAAAGGAAGTCTGCAAGATGGTAAGTTGCTGAGTGAAAGTGGAAAAGCCATTCTTGATTCACTCCAGGTGGAAGTGCTGGTAATCCAGAAGCAGAATGTCTCCCTCTGGGCAACCCTGAGCCATTTCACGAAGCCAAATAAAAGGAAGGTCATACTTGAATACCTACTTAAATCACCTGAATTTCAAGATGTGCTGCTCCCATGGACAGCTAAAGAGTAATGGATTTAAGAAGCTAAATGTCAGTACATCTTGGGTGAGCAGAAATGCCTAGGCTCAGAGGCAGGCTATGGTGAAGAGTGAATTCAGCACAGAAGCACCGATATTTCAGTCCCTCGACCATCAAGAAGGCTCCACCTTCTCTTTCCAACTGCTTAGGCAGTGAGGTGAAATACTGGTCTCAAAGGCAGCTGTTATTCACAGCTATGTGTTGTGTATCTTCGCATTCAGAAGCAATTTTATTCATCTGTCAAGAGAAACAGGTCCAGATAAATTTCAAAGCTGTGTGGGAGGATGCATCCATGAAGTACACAACAGCAAGACTCCCAGTGCAGCAGCCTGGGTGCTGGCCTAAGAAGGTGGCAAATGGGAAGGTGAGAATTGGGGACTGGCTGGACAGGAGCCCCACTTTGTTTCCTGCACCGAGACCCATATCAGTCATGCTCCAACACTAGCTGTAGAGATTTAATTTTGGGAATTTCCCACACAAGTCTGACCTAATGAGATATAGCAACGTCTGCGTGCTGCTTCTGCAGCTGCCTTGTTATTAGAGGTGCTCATTTTCCACGTAGGCATATGATTTGCCATTTCTCTGGGTTAAAAAACCAATGTAATTATACACTGAATTCAAACCTGCTTTGTTTTAGGGAAAGGCGGTGTCTGATACACATAATTTGTAAATGGACATCACATTGCCATTACATAGGCAACGCTATCAATTTCTCCTCTGTATGATTTTTTCCTTCAGCATTTTGAGAGTCATTTCCATTTTTTTTTTCATACTTAAAGCCCAGAAAGAATCAATGCTAGCATGAACTTTGCAAAAAAAAAGGTATCCCCAGTAGAAATTAAGAAATAAGTGATCATCCAGCTTACTAACTTCTATCCAAGGAGACAGACTAGTTGCACTGGTGATCACAGGAATGTAACTGTAATCTGTTAACAGATTTTCACTTTCATGCAGGTAATTTTTTCATTTAATTTTAATTTTCTTTTCGCTTTTTCATTTACTCACCTTGGATTTGACTGTGGTTTTGCACAGTGGATATCTCATACTTAAAACATAAATCTGTGATTTTACTGTAAACTATGCAGAACTCCCTTCTTTCTACAGCTCACCCATTAAAATTTCACAGATGGGAAATTCAAGCACTAGACTTATGCAGACCTGAGCTATAAACAAACTCTCTAGATTGGAAAGGCCCTGATTTTCACAGATACTTTACTCAGAAAATCTTTGGGCTTGAAATGCCCATAGTTGAGAAATGGAAACCAGGTTGTAAATTGCTGGTTGGAGATATGCCAGCTCTGTTCTGCTTTGCTTCTGTTTTGCTGGACTAGAGGATCAGTGACCCAGGGTGGCCTTGAATTTGGATCAAGAGCTCACTTCAGCACTTCACTGCGGCCTGCTGCTCATGTGAAAGGGTACTGTGTTTTAGGGATGCGTAGTAGTCCAAACCTTAGGCAAAGGTTGAAGACTACCTCCTTTTTGGGGACCAGGTCCCATTTGAGGTGGTACAGTGAGCTCCACAACTCACACTCCTCTCTCCGAATTCTGCATACATCCCAGCCAAGCTCCTTTCCTTCCCTACTGCCTCAGGGCAGCCCTCACCGCATCTCCTGCTTCCAGAAAGCAGACTACGTCCTCTTCCCAGCAGCACCCCACACTCCTGCCCCATAGGCATGTCCAAGGATGTTCTGATTGCCTCCTTCATTAAGAAACGGTGAAAGTGTCTTCCCTGTGCCCTGGAATCAGTGGGGCCCTGCTGGCCTTAGAGGCTGCCATGACATTGTGTACCATCAGCCCTGCTGGCTCTGGGGGTGACAGAGCTCTGCAGACATCCCCTAAGGCCTTTCCTGCTGTCCCCTCTATGCTAATATGATACCTGGACTCCTCTAGATCTAAGTGGATCATTTCCTCTCTCATTTGCCCCATCTTACAGAACCCTGGAGGTCTGCTAACATTTGTGGAGCCAATTTCCCTGTTTCAGTTTGATTTACCTTCATTCCCAAACAGTGTTTCCCCTTCTTAGGGAGGCCAGTTCTTGGATTAAATAAAACCAACCCATTCTTGCTGGTATTATTTTCATTATTACCATTTTGTTCCCCATTCACTCGGATACTGGATAGCCTGCCTCTATCAGTAAACTGACAACCAACTGAAAGGGCACCCTAACTATGCAGACATACACACTGTGTGGACAGTTCCCTGTGCAGCTCAGGTCTGGACCACAGGTTCCTACAGAGCTTGAGCTGGAGGATGGATTTCAAGCATCAGCAAAGCCAACAGCTCTGTCCTCAAGCAGGGAGCAGACTATGTGGCTAAGGGATGTTTGATGGTTCCCTGGGAGTGCAGGGTGGTACTGAGACAGACTCCACACACCACAATTTGAGGCCTCCTGGGTGAGAAGAACTCTCTCTGTCTCCTGACTAATCTGATTCCTTTGACTACCCAACATAGCAACTAGTTGAGTGAATTTCGAGACCACTCCCATAGTCCCACAGGAGCAGAAACCCATAGGGTTTCTCCTTTGGAGACCTCAGTTTCTAGCCTTTTGTCCACATTCCCTACATGGCACTGGAAGTTCTCTGCTGCTGGTAGCAATTGGGTAGTGGGAACTGCATATTACTGGAAAGCTTTGGAGAAGGGCATGTGCTTGTGCGAGTGGAACTGCCCAGGGGCAGACAGTCAGCACAGACCAGCACAACCTCTCTCCTCTGCTCTCCATGCATGGCCTGAGCCCTTTAGACAGAAGTTCACTGGATGTGGATGCAAGGAATGGTAGATCAAATGGGAGACACAAATGTGCTTCTAGGGCTGCTATGGAGCCATTGGAGGGTGCATCTTCAATCCCTACTCCGTTTGCCCTGAAGTCAGTACAACTTGAACAGACACAGACATTATCCCTCATCCTCTAAGATACATCTCTAGGATCCATGCACTGGGCTGACAAGGACATTACAAGGCTTATTTACTGGTGGGGGTAACACGCTTTGCTCCCACAGGTGGAAGGTGCAGTTCAGGCCCTGCAAACAGAAATACTGAGCAGAATATTATTCCCTACATCCAGCTGTAATTGAAAGAGCAAGGGAGAGGTTCTCCCTCCCCCTTCCCATGCTTCAGTACAGGGATTACCGTGTCTAAGGAACCATGAAGGAGAAACTCTCTCGACAGTATTTCTAGTCTTCTCTGCAGGCTGTTCTTGCCACTGTCCTGACAAGTGTAAATCATGTTTCACTGCAAATCTGGACCCAGGACATCTGTCATGTCCAGGTGGCAATATTGGCTACGCTGTTGGTAAATCCACTGAGAATAATCTGTTTGTGCTGTGGGATGACATCCCATAATGAGATTGTGATATTCCACAGCCCAAGATTTGCTATTTGTGGCAAAGATAGATTTCATGAACAGCAAGGCTGCTGGAAGATCTGCTGGATTTAGGGAACATTCATAACCTGGGGATCCTCCTAACCTACTCAGCCATAACTCAGATACGGGGGGGGGACAGTTTTTAGTGCTTTTTAGACCAATCACTAACCACCATTAGCTACGTATCTGGCCATATATTTGCATTCAAAACACCACACAGCACAAAACAACTAAATGTAGAAAAGCACAGTCGAGAACTGCATACATTTACAAGCCAGGTTATCATATTGATCCAACTACACTTAATATAGCAAGTACAATAGCAAAAAAATTCATTTCCATGTCTAGAACAACTCCATTTATTCTCCTGAGAGATTTAGAAAATTAATCCTTTTTATAATGAAATTCTGCTTTTTTTCTTTGCTCCCAGTTGTAGTTCATTTATGGAAAGCTTACAAAAATTTCTTCATCCTTATTTGTGGAAATACACATATGCCACATCCTCCCCTTCTGTGCTGTGAACAGAAGTTGTATATGTGTGTATTTATGCATATGTAAAAATCTGCATGTAAATTCATGCCACTCTAACCCTCTTAGCTAGTAAAACAACTTACAGCTAACTTGTTTCCTCTGTCTCACTGGGAATTAATCAGTCTTGACTTAGTAAAGTAGGTGAATTAGTACATTTACCTCAATTTATAAAAGCAGCCTCAGAAATTCTGTCTTGTTCAAGGCCAGTCAGTAAGAGGAAAATTGTTAAAACACAGCCACTGAATAGAGTCCAGTAGAATTAGGAACTCAGCCTAAGCCTCTTGGGTCTCAGCCTTGTTTCTCTGTCTTGCCTTTATTTAAATGCACAGTCCTTTGAAATTACTATTTTATCATACTAGACTTCTTGTTCTTCACTTACGTATGAACATGGAAAACAGCCTCATGTAAATTAATAAAATAAAAGAGAAGCCAGGGTATAACACAAACTCCAAATTACCTATCCATGCACAGCCCAGGGCAAGGGAAGTGTGGCTAGGTTACTGGAAGCTGAAGGCCTTCTTACTTGTCTGAGCTGGAAGTTGAGTTAAAGTCAGTATGAAGCTAATGCTGCCTGCTGTACTGGGGAGTTGTACTCAGTGACTCAGGGCATGCTTCTAGCCCTAATTTCCCACAACTGGATCACAGACACCCCATTTTACAGGTGAGTAAAAATATGACAAAAAGCAAAGTGCAGCAGTCTGTCTGTGGTCATACAACATGTCTGTGACAACCCAGAACAGATCTCAATGTCTCTCAAGCCTGTCCTATGAGTCCCTGCAGGTGAAGCTGCATGCACTCCAGCTATGTTGGGTACTGTATTTCTGTGGTATATTTGCTCTGCTGCCCACCTCCACGTGTCTCCTAGCATAACAGCTGGCCAGGGCTGCAGGTGGGTAAGAGAGATGCTTACGCATGAATCAGTATGTCTTTGAAAGCTGCCACCTCCCAGGACTGTCCTACAGATGTGGACATGCAGGGCCAAATCCTGCACTGGGAGGAGTGGACAGGGTTTCCCTGACATCAGCAGTGTTGTGTCTCCTGAGCCACAGTGTGTGCTTGGCTCACTCTTTATGGCCTCAATCAGGCAAAGGGTTTGTAAAGTGGCGTAAAAGAAGCACTGATGGGGTTTAACATAAAAGGCAGAATCAGGCCACTAAAACTGACCATTTAAATCCAGCAGGTCACTGATTCTTTTGTGTTGATTTGAACTGGTATAATCAAAACCTGGCTGGGTTCCCCTTGCGGTCTCTCCATCACGTTACTTACCATCCGAATTTCCCTGCATTCAGAGAACACTCCCACCCCCTCCTGCCCTGCTCTCTGAAGCAACAGTTAGTTTGAATAATAAGATTCCTTTTTAACAACACTCTCTCAGAAATCCCAAATGCCAGAGACTGTACATCAGCATGTAAAATCTCATCCATTCACACACACGCCTCAGTGATTTTTCCCAGCTCTGATATGTCAATGCTGTTTACAAATTAATACTTAGATATATTTCTGCCCTTTAAAAAACTGTAGCATACTGTGACTGCAGTGACAGCCCCACATAACTGCAGAGGTTCTGTTCCAGAGATATTACTGCCAAGGGGTGAGCTTGCCTGTAAACAAGAGTCTCATACAGCCCATGGGTACGGTTTCTAGCCAGTGTTCGCATGAGGTGTCCCTTAGGTTTTGTAAAGCAGGTAATGGAAGGACTTTTTTGTGTATTTTGTGACCCATATTTCAGGCTTATTGTTACCAAAGGACAGAAACTTCCCCTTGCATTACTAATCTTCAGCAAAATGTCATGGCCACCACCACTAAAAACACTAATACCAAATTTATTGCTGGAATCTGGAAAAATGCCATTCTAGTCGTATCTCCATTTCTACCACGCCTGTCCAGACATTTGCCTGGAGCTGGTTTCTGCTGCCTCAGGGGAGGCAGTGCCGTTGTGCTGGTGTACCTTAGGTGAGAGAGATCCTGCAGTGAGGTTGGTACTTCCGAACATTTGGCCTCACCCAGTGTTTTGCAAAAGAGAAGAAAATCAGGGAAAAATCTTAGAAAATAATCCTGGAAGACAATCTCCAAAAACCTGGGATACTGCTGAGGACCTCATGGAGTACTTCGAACATCTATTTTACAGCTGGGCCCTCTGATTTCTATATCTGATCAATGCAACAACCTGAAAACTTAGCAGCAGACATCTTTGAAAACTGGAGGTTTCTCCTCTATAAATGGTTACCACAAAAGATGCAATGTTCAGAGAAGTGTCTGTCCTATTTTTTTAGACTTTATTTCTTTTAAATCAGATTTCACTAGACTCTACCCCACATACTCAGCTTTACACGTTCTGATCTCCATGCTGATAGCTCAGCATGGGGCTGCAGAAGCTGTTCCAGCTGGAGACAGTGGGAACAGTGGGAAGGGAAGGCAATGAGTGCTAGCCAGACTGCCACAGAAGGCAATTTGGGATGATGAAAGAAGTAAATTAGCTGGATGCTTCTGTAATATGATCAGTGGCAAAACAGAACTGACAAATGCACTGCTGTAGTAATAACAGTACTAACTTGGTTGTGATAACTGCATGTGGATGTCTCAAAACTAGTTTCCCACACTGTTTGCAGTACCAGGAAAATAGTATTTTATCAGTGACATGTATTCCTCTTAGATTTCTGAAGTTTCCTCCACAGCTATAAGCACTTGTGATGCTTGTCCTTAATGATATCTCCCCCTGCAGAGAAATGTCATGTGGCAAGATGCACCGAATAATTCAGCTGGTTCTAGAGCAGGGCAGCACAGAATAGGCAGGCCTGATTCTCTTAAAACACTGCTGCCAGCCACAGTGGGATCTGTGCCTGCTTGCATCAGCACTTAATTCACCCTGAAAAAAAGCCTAATGATGGGCTGGATTTGTTCTTATTACAACTCTCTTGACTTCAGTGGAGTTTCCCTTGCAGTGAACTTGTCCCAACACACTTGCATTGTGCAGTCAAGCAGAGCAGCAGAGGCTCTGGCTGGCAGGCCATAATCAAATCCCACTTCAAATAACCCAGCCAGCCTGCTGCCAGGGGTTTGGAGCAAGGAGAGAGGCAGCATGCCAAAACCATCTCCTGCAGAACTGTATTCTTCCCTGTTATTTAGTTATAGTGATGCTGACAAATGTATTTTGAACCTTTAATTTCTACTGTTTGGGGCTACCTCACCGGTGTTTAAAGCTTAGGGTGGTTTCTGATTAAACAGCCAGATCACCATCCACGGAGCTCAACATTCAGTCTCCTGCAGGGTTTGCTGTAGTCACCACCAGCACCAGGACTGCTGTGAAGGCGTTTGTGCTGGCTCCTCTCCGGGTGCCATTTGCACCAGTGGCTTTGGGAGGCACTACCGCTCTCCTCTGCACGGCAAGACTATGTTCCTGGTCCTGAGGGTGGCAGTTCCTGCCTTAGCAACACAAGAAGCACAAGCAAAGTCTGTTTCCATATGTCAAGCAGATGCTGAGTAAGAGATGTAAAGCCATTTACTTCTCTAGAAAATTCCAGCATAAGGAAGAAAAATGAACATAAGCCTTTCTGGATGAGTACACTTATTTCCCAGAGCAGTGACTAGAATCATTAGCCATTTGTACCTCAAATTCCTGTAGGATATTGCTGGGAAGAAATAAACATATACTGCATGATGTTATGTCTTGTGACAGGAGGTTGTGTAGAAGTTGTTTGGAACAGACAGACATGGATCTACTGTAGGCTTGGTATGAATTTCCCTATTTCTTGTACAATACTGGAAGAAATCATCTCACTGTGATTTATTAGAGCTGAGGAATAAGACCACTTCACTTTCCCACAGAAATTCCTTTCAGAATTTCCCATGAATAAGGTTCTTCCTTTGCTCTGAAAAACTGTGACCAGCTCTGTCCTTACCCTTAAGAAAGGGAAGTTGGCCATTGCCAAAGTACAAACTGCTCAATTTTGCTTGTGCACTTTTGATGAAAAAAAAAGGAGTATTTTTCACCAGAAGATAAGCACTTCCATACACTGAAGATACTTGTGGGAGCTTTTACCTTCACGCTGCCAAGGAAAAAGCCCTCCTCTCTTGCTTTTCCTTCCTCCCTCCCAATTAGCACCAATGGCAAAAATTAGCAACAAAGTACCGCGGCATTCTCTTAACAGCCCAGCTGGTGCCCAAGTCAGAGGAGACGGACTTGGTGGAGTGAGATTTCTCTTTGATGAAAGAATAATTCCTTGATTTCTCTGTTTCCTAACAGAGGCAGACTCAAAGACTGTGTATCTCAATGGTTACCTAGTTGCTGTGAATGCAGAGGGACTGGATTTGGCCACTTTGGGGCTCCCTCCAGGTCTGTGTTCCATTTTCTGTTGCTGAGAAATAATGAGATTTGGGAAACTGAGCCTGTACTTCCTAAATTGTAGCAGTGGATGTCTAAAACCTTCTCCTGAATTCTTGACAGCATTCTACAAATACTTTACCTTGCATGAACCACAAGTCTTAACTGAGACTCCATTCAATCTGCTCTGCTATGTCTGATTTGCATTCAGATTTTCTGTGCTCTGTTTGTTTCTCATGAATGCATCAGAGTAGTAAGTGTGCATCCCAGGGTGGTGTGCTGGAAGCTGTATCTTGGAGCCTGTGATTTAGAAAAAGCCAGTAAAATACCTTTTGATCACTGGGCTGAGCTCAGATGCATTTTGCTCTAATAAACGGTCCTTCATTTTTCATGCATTTTCATTTTTTAGTATTTAAAATTAAATTTAGCTGTGGTTGAATAGACTGAGTTTATAGCTGGTAGAAAAGTCACTTTTCCATATTGCAGATGAAACTATATAGCAGCTTAGTAATAACTCTGCTTCTAAATAACTGCAATTGTGATTTACAAGTTTGTAAAGCTTGGAAGTTCTCAACATGACAAGCTAACTGCGAAATGTTAGAGGTAAGGGCCGGTGAAGGAGGGCAAGAAGCAGAAAGCCTGCTCCACTGAGTTTGTTTACCCTGTCTGCAGCTGTTCATCTGACCCTGGCATTTCCAGATAGGTCCCAAACGATCACAAGCCGCATCAAAGGTGAGTCCCTTTTACAACATAAAAGCTGAAATGTGGCAGGAGATAGTAATGTTAACACCTCAGGCAAAGCAGGTGTTTTTTCGCTATGGGACTACAACACTAAGAACTGATCAGACAAGTAAAATAATGAATCCAGAAATGTGTGGAGGAGCTAAGAACTGATCAGATTAGTAGGATCACAAATCTGGACATGTGTGAAGGCAGAAGCAATCTCTACAGGTGGAGTCTTAGCCTGAATGGAAACATGCAGCTGTCTGCGCAGACATCAACCGAAAACCTGCGTAACACCACCGACATCACTGCCAGCGAGGGCACCAGCTGGTAACAGAGCTACTGGCAGATACAAGTAGCAACATCCAGAGACACAGCAAAGGCTTCTGTCTAGAGGAGGAAAAAATGTTACCAGAAAGAACAGAGATATGTTAAAATCCAAACAGATTGTTTGTGGTTTTGTTATTGTTGTTCTGGGAGTGGCTTTTCAGAGGATATGAGCTCCAGGGCTGGCTATTTCTGATGGCAGTCCCATAGACCCTGCCAATTGCCACCTGGCTGGTCCCAGCCCCATTAGCAGGGCCTACACACTGTCACCTCCTGGTGAAGCTGAGCAAGATCAATAATTTGATTGCTACTGGAAGTCCTGGTGGAAAGACTTCACTAGTCCTTCTCAAGTTAAAATCATAGATAACGGAGGCAAACAAGTCTGCACTAGAACATTAAAAGCAGCTTGGCTAAATGAGCTCCAGTGGAAAGGAAAAATCTTTTATTTGTCTAAAATTACAGTCAGAAGGAGAAATGGCAACAGGCTTTTCAGGATAACGAATGTGCTTTGTTGCAGTCTGAGACAAATAGAAATGATGGCTACATCTATCTGGTGAATGGTCTCCCACAAGTAGTCCCTGAGCATTCACGCAGGTTTGAGCTGTTGGAAAACATGCTGGCCTGCTACTGACTGTCAACAGTTTGAACTCCTTTCTTTTACCATCCCTCCACCAGCAGTTTTGAGATTCCCATTGGGCCAGTCAGGGGATGTGGGGAGACCACAGCCTCGGTGGAAGTGGGCTGAGTTCATGAATCCCTTTCACATTATTGTTACTATGAGACTTTACCTACTGATGCAGAGGAGATTGCTGGTTCAGAACATCCTCATTTCTCTGCTGTGAGTGAGTGAATCCCTCTGGCCTTTTATTCTCCACAGAGATACAGAGGAAGCTGTCCACCACCATACATCTGTACTGCAGCATCAGCAGGCCTGGCTGAGGTTGGGATGGTCACATGTCATATTTAAATAGTGGCTTGCTTTTGCTATCTCATTATTACATAGGAGTCATTAGTTGGACAGCTGTAGAACAGAGGCTATTTGAGAGAGCTGACACCTCCCACTAGGGGTCCAAGAGATTTCCTGACTACACATGTGCATCCTCTGCCAAAGGCTTATATAGCCAGTACTTTCTTATGATTACAACTTTGAGAGAAAAACATATTCTAACAAGCAGCCCTTAATCCTTCAAATACTGCTACGAAGAAGCCTTAGAATAAGAGTTCCTATAGTATAACACTTTTGAAATGTACTTGTCAGGAGTCATAAAAAACCTCTTTTATACTTGAAAAACAAATCTGTTTCAGTTGGGTGCACTCAGACATTCCTTCTGATTTGTTTAACATGCATCTTCTGTCCAGTCTATCTGAACAGAGACCAACTTAATGAAGCCCAAAGATGTAAGGCTTTTAGATCTTTTTATGATGCTGTGGATGAAGCAAAAGCAAAACTGCTGTGGGGTGGTGAGCATCAGACAACAGAAATAACATCAACGTGTGCCTTGATTTATTGTATGACAGCCATATGGCAAGGTTTGTAGTTTCTGAATAGATTGCAGAATTCTCTCAGAAGTTGCCACACAGGAAATCCATGAGGAATCCTTACAGCAAAGAGACAGGTGGCCAAGAGCTGCCCCACCACACATGCTGCTGTCAGAATGAAAATACACTCATACCAGAGCTTCAGCTCTCTGCCCCACAGTAGCAACCAGTTCCTGCCTGCCTCATCTGGCATTGCTTCCTTTAGGAAAGAGGTGCTCTTTCTGTTGTGCATTCATGATGTCTGGTTTGGGTCATCTGCAGGGCAGAGTGGAATTTGTGGAAGCTGGGAGCACCTTCAGCTGGAACCACTGAGTACCTTCCTCATCTTTAGGCAATGAGTTTTGCGATTTCCTCCTTCCCTGTTGGCATCATTTCTTGATAGGCAGTGAAACTTCGTATATTGAGTCATCTTGTGAGTTGAATATTTTCACGTTCATGGAACAAGACAAACCCAACTTATATATTAACATTTATTTGGCTGCAACAATGAGCTCTTCACACCCAATGACCTGTGCTCTTCCCCACCCTCCAACAGAAGCCTCACCCAAAACATAATTTGTGTTCATTGTCCTGCCTATCTACAGAGTCTTGTTGGACTGAAGGAAGATTTAATGGTCAAAGGCAGGGCTCTCAGCAATTCTTTTGGTTCCTCATTGGGCAGGTCTGGTGGAGACACTGCTTGATAGCTGCTGTGCCAACACATTGGCAGAGGAGCTCTGTAAGGCAGAATTGGTTAGGTCCTAAAGATTTCTTAGATCAAGGTCAGTGAGTAAACTGCTAACAAACTGGAAGACAGTGCCTTTTTATTGAGTCATGACAGGATGCAGCAAAATTGTATTTATCATACAAGGCTTTATTGCCACCCACAGACTGTGTGTCTCTTCTGAGATCAGGCTTCATGTCAGAAAAGTAGTACAGATGGGCAGTGCCTGAAAGACCTTGCAGTCCTAACAGATGAAGATGAGAGAAAGAAAGGATTTTTGTCTCTATGCTATAGACAGACAGACAATGGAGTAGGTGTACCTCCAAACTGTACACTGCCGCTCAGGGCCCTAAACCAGCTGATAATGCTTGATGTTGCTAAAAATCACCATACTGGGTGGCAAGGGCAGCACCATATCATATCGCCTTGAGCTAGCACACCTCTCTTCCTGACTTACCAAATCTGTGCTCTGTGAGTATGGCTGGATTGCTTCCAGACTGAGACTGATGATTAACCAGCCACTCTGGCTCTCCCTCCCCCAATTTCTTTGAATTTCTTTGCATCAGAGTTAGCATGGCCAAGTCAACATCTGGATGTACACTAGAACATCCACCCATCACTATGTGAATAGGCTGTAAGGACCAGGATTTAACCCTGAGTCTTCTGTCCGGTATCTAACTGAAGGTAAACTTTCAAGTTGGCCTCCAATAAAGGGGCACATATTTCAAAGTGGAAGAGAGTTGCAATCATTTCACTGTCAAATTGTTGTAGTCTGAGGAATATTAAAGTTTCCTGCTGGCAATAGCTAGGCAATAAAACTGTGATGTTTCTTTAGCAATCACTGCAATAATATTAGATAAACAGATTTTGTTTTTCAACATCATCCATCACCACATAAGTCACTCAAAGAATCCTGATATAAAGAGATGAAGAAACAACCTCAGAGAAAAAGTTAATTTTCCTCAAAGTTTAAAACCCTTCCAGAAATTTGGGGGAATTTCCTAGATGGTATTTTATAGATTCCTTTTATATACCTAAAGAATCCTTTATGGAATCTCTCATCCGTATGTAACTCAGAGTATGCCTCTTCCATTTTGAGACTAGTTTTTACCCACAGATTTCTGGAAGGGCTAATGACTTGGGATGCTCCCATGCTAAGGACCCTACCTTGACATACCTGGAAATGTTGAAAAATGTTTAAGCTGCATAAACTACACCATCCATCATTTTCAAATTAAAATGACTGCAGGACCCCTGTTCAGCCCCTTCTCTGCTCCATTAACCCAAGAACCAGGCAACTCCTAAGATTTTATTTACACTGTGCTCTCAGTCATGCAAGTCAAAGGGCATTTAAGCCCTTTTAAGCACCATTTAAGATAGTCATGCTACTGTGGAGGATTTCTTTCATCTTTGTACTTTCTACAGCTGCTATCTGAGGCAAGTAAAGAACAAGGCTCGGGACATGTCTACCCAATGCAGTGCAATGCAGAGATTTTCAGCTACCACTGATTTATCCCATAGTGGAATTTGCCCTGACTCGGCAAAAAATGAGATTCAAAAAATGAGATTATGTACAGCTTCCAGAGCTGAGATTTCTGTTACAGTAGTTTGGATCTATCAGTGCCTTCAAAGTACCAGAGATTATGTTAGCTAACTAGGAAGAGTTAAAAATATTTTTATGCATGGACAAGCGTTTAAAAGGCACCCTTTTGTAGTTCCTAGTCAAAGACTGTCTAAAAGATGAACAGATACCTGGTAGAAATTGATAACCTTCCATTTTAAAGTTTCAGGTGATCAGGACACTTTACTTCTCCTGCCTAGCTTAAAATTACCCTGAAGAAGCTTGGTTTTCAGAGGTCATCAGGAGCTCAGCACTTGAATGTCTTGAGACAGAGGCAGTCAAAATAACTACTTACTTTTGATAATTTGAGCAATTAAAAGTAGCATTCTGCTGCTGTCTTCAGTTGCTAATGATAGAGCCAAACTGAAGAGTTTGGTACGACATTTTCCATAGGATTATAAGCCTCAGGTTTGGTGTTCCTGATGTACTCCAAGCAGAACACTTATTTAAATTCATTTAAAAGAAACTCCCCCAAAACAAGACAAAAATGCTATTTGGTCTGTATTTTAAAATTCTAGTGACCTTTTCCTCATTAGAGGCTAGTACTGTCTAACTTTTAAATAAAAGGGCTTCTAATTTCCTTGTGGGGAGGTGCACTTATCAAAACCGTGCTTTTTGACACCATGTCTGTCCAACTTCATGAAGAATCAGACTTCTGGCCAGAATACAGTTTGTCCAGGTCTCTGTAACTGAATTTCCTATTCTGGCTACATTAAGTGCGTGGAGCAAGCTCCAGATCAACTGTATGCGAGCAAAGCCTCATTTACCCAGCACTAAAAGCTAGGTATTAAACAGGTGAATTATGAGGAACCAAATCTGGTATCCTGCTTCCTCCTCACTGTCAAGCTGCTACCCCAATACCACTGGGTGCAGACGGGCAGGAGAATGACAGTGTTCAGTTCAGATCTGGACACAGAGCCACATGAAAGGCATATTGGAACAGAGACCAGTGTGGCAGCAGGAAAGGAAACCAAGTCACAAGCAGCAGGAGATGGAAATATGATTGTGGAGAAACTGCAAAGACAGAACCAGGTGAGGCAGGCAGATCGTGGGGACAGAGCAAGAAAAACGCATGTGAGGGTAGTAGTCCAAGAAGTGAGGTCAGGATCGGGGAGAGGAGTCTGGAACTGGTAAGGTGACAGGAAGGAGCATCCTGGGGCAGAGTGAAGGAAAGGGCAGGATGGCTCAGGCACACAGAATGTGGGAAAAAGTGTTGTGCTCTGCTCCTAGAAAGCAGCAAAAGCAATGGCAGAGCAAATAGATCACCTGCAAGTACTGAAACAGCCAAAGTGTGAGGAACTAACAAAAGCCAACGGTAATGCCATGAGGCAGCAGAGCTAATGAGCCCCATCTCACTGGTGACTTCAAAGTATCATTACAAATCTGAGGAAGTACTTCTATTTTTAGTGTGCTCTAACAAGAGGGGAAATTATAACACACAGGAAAGTTATTCCACCACATGCAGAACTGTGTTAAAAAAAACAAAAACAAACCAAAGAAACTTCACACCTTTATACAATTTATAGAATCCAAGACTCAACAATTTCATAATGACAGATTTTAAAACTACCTTTTCCTCTTCCTTCACTTAGACCTTATTCTCTGTCGGTATTATGACATTTAAATGCATTTTTGCATATTATTTATCCAACAATATAATGTTTTTCAATATTCTAATCTTCTTCTACCTGTTCTCTTCCATAACATTTCAATATTTTCAGCAGGTTTCTTGCACCTTTGACTCCAGACTAAAACAACATACTCCAAATGAGCAAAAATACTTAGTTGACTAGCCCCATAGACGACTCAGCATGCTTCCACCCTCCCCAGTCAGATCAACCCTTCTGTTTATGATATTGAATTCTGCTGATTGTACACTGTGAACACCTCTTCTTTTGGAAAACCTCCTTTGCCCTGTCACCTTGCTTTAAGTATAGGCTATATTTTGGTAACAGAAGTACAACTCTGTGTGTTTGCCTTAAGTGAATGTGCGTGCATATTACAAGCTACACTACAGATATCTATGCCACTGTTCTATAGGCTTCCTTATCTAACATATCCATAAATTTGTCACCTGCATACCTCATCAGTCATGATTTATGGTTTCTACCACATCATTGCTCAGAATATTAAACAGCATATGCCCAAGAACTGAGCCTAAGCTGCACACCCAGACTGTGATAATCCCTTGTTTATAGTTACCCTTTGTGGTTTGGCAAACAACAGAGCTGGAAAAGGAACTCCTGAAGAATTAAAACTTGTTCTCACGAAAACATTTTGAATAGCGCATAGAATGTGGCTTTGCTAGAGGATTGCATTTAATTCAAACTCTACTGGCTGCCCGATAGGGATCATGTTCAACTATCTATACTTACAATGTTTATTCGGGTATTCACAGTGTGTGAATGACCATGCAAAGAATATTAGATGTCAGACCTACAGAAGCAGGACATCTCTTTGAAGACATTGTTAGACATTTCTTCTACGGCCTAAGGCATCTACAAGTCTTTAATTAAAGGACCACAGCACAGTTCGACAGGGGCTGTCATCTGCAGCGCTGGGGTTATCCAGGCATTAGTGCAGACTGGCCCTAATGGATCCCCTCTCCCCATGCTCTTACCCTTGTTTCATTTTAGGCAGCCTCCTCAGTGTCTGGTGGTCTCCAGAAAGAGCAGAGGTGACAAAACCAAGCAGGAATAGCATCAAACAAGCAGACTAGAGAAATTATTGTCTTTCTTCCGTTACTGTCCGCAGTTTTGATGCCAGGGTGTTTGACTCCATGGATTTTGCTTCAGCCCATTAAAGAGAGAAAATTATTTGTGAAATTCAGCCCTAAATATTGGAGGAAAAAGAAGAGAGGACTGTGCCTAAAGATATGCACAAGTACAGAAACAAAAATGTTTGCCAAACATTAAGGAGGTTCATCCTCAGTTTCATAGCATTCCAGGGCTGGAGTCTGCAAAATGTCCAAGCAAGCTCAAAAGCACTTAAGGCTCCCTGAGATCAATAAGGCAAAACACAGGCCTGCCAGAAGATGTTCTTAAATGTCTCATTGAACTGGCTCTGA
This sequence comes from Cariama cristata, assembly GCF_000690535.1. Lineage (NCBI taxonomy): Eukaryota > Metazoa > Chordata > Aves > Cariamiformes > Cariamidae > Cariama > Cariama cristata. The sequence goes on from NW_009631885.1 coordinate 34,468, forward strand.
AAGGCGAAAGATTGGACCCATTTTTATCCAATCTCAGGAAATTAATCAAAAGGCAAAGATCATGATAGCTGGCTGTTTGACTTAGCCTTCAAAAACTACCCAAGTTTTTCAGGCCTATGCAAACCTAATACCAATGTGAAAATCTAGAGTGATAACCAAAACAGTAATTCTTTTCTCGTTTTACTCATTTTATCTGCAGATACCAAAGCAGCTGACAACTTTGCACAAACATCAAGATGAAGCAGCTTGCAATGAAGAGCTAATTCAGCAGATCCACAAACAGGAGCAGATACTGGACTCCAGCCAGCTACACGCTAGGCTGTGCTGCCATGTTGCATACCAAAGCTCACTCTTTTAAACACCAGGTGTAGTGAAGATGGAGTTTGGACCCAAGGAAGAAATCACCGCCATGGTGCTTGCTCAACAACTGACTTCCCCATAGATCAAAATCAGACCAGATATCAGAAATGAAACTAAAGAGCAATTCCAGCATGAACAGAAAATTGCTGTGGCATTACTGCACAAACCCCTATTCACATAAGCCCCATAGGGGACTGTGTAATAGGTAAAACAATCTCAACCTGGAGAATCTCCTCCTGTGAGGAGACAGAGGGTGTGAGACATTGGGGTCCTGCCCACCATGGCTTCCATCCATGTACCAGTCTCTTTCTCTTCCCTGTCAGCAGGGGCACCGCAGCACACCAGCGCCACCAGCACCAGCACCAGCACCTGCAGCACGGGCTCCTCATGCACCAGCTCCCGAGCCAGCTGGAACCAGCTCTGACCAGTTCCTGACCCCACAGGCTGAAGCATGAGCCTACACGTGGGGGTCAGGATGAGGTGTAGTGAGAGGAACCAGGGTCAGACACAGCCTGGGATGGCTGGGGCTATGGGGGCAAGCCAGGACATCAGCCGGCTGGGCTGGGCTGGGCTGGGCTGGGGTAAGGCCAGAGGGTGGTCTCAGGCTGGGCTGAAATGGGGCTGCTGGACCTGTGGGCAGGGCTTGTGGGTGGAGGCCCCAGGTGAGCTTGGTAAGATCTCTTTGTGCACTTAGTGCCCTGATGTTACACTCAACATAGATTGCCTTGCTTTTTAGTTCAGGTTTAAGTACCAAAACTTAACTCCCTACTTACCACCAGCTTCTATTACCTGCATCTGTGGCACAGGTCTTAGGCCACTGACAGGTGCAGGGAGTGTCCTTAACAAGGCCAGCTGTCCCAGTGGTTTACCGTGGTGACTCCCAAAAGTGATTTACCATCATTTCACCAAACGCACATTTGCATTTACAAAAGCCAGGGGAAGCTTGGCAGTCTCAGCTACTTGCCTTCCAGGGGGAAGCCTCACCCTTCACTGCACTTTCCAATGCACAGATTTCTCCTTCCTAGATGGCTGACACAATGCAATTTGACCACCTTCATGTCTTAAGGGTTGCTCATCTGCTCGTGCACCCAAAGCCTCCATCAGTGCCACTGTTTCACTTTGGTGAAGCTTTAGTGTTTTACAAATCAGGTGAGTGCTCTAATCCCTGAGCTGACCAGGTAATTTCACTCACATTTTTCTTCTTTGGACCTGCTCATTTTCTGTGAAAAAGTAAATACCTCTTGGGTCAGAAAGACAGGCTGACTCACATGGGAGACCAAGGTACAAGAGCTCACTCTGCAGAACAGATAAAGGGAAGGCCGGGTTTTCTTTTCACTCTGTGACCACTAGCAAGTCCTGTCATCTCATACTGTTCCACTCTGGAAAATGGGAACAAACCAGCAGCTCTGAAACCTGAGCCTAGGGAAAAATTTTCAGAAATAAGGAGCAAACTCATGGGGCTTCCCTGAGTGAGTGCAACTAGAGTAATTTATTGCACCCGGTCCTTTAAGCACAGCAGTATGGAAACCTGTTCCTAGCTGTCTGCATGCAAAGAGAGCTTAGAGCAATGCTTTACAGCCTATGGTTGCTTAGAAGATTTTCCTGAGTATATTATCATATTATTTTCTTCATTTTATTCTTCTTCTGGATTTACATGTTAACACAAGGCAATAGAATAACTGTGGGATAAAATGAAAGCTATTTTTTGATAGTAAAATCTTAAATGATTAGTATACTTAATTTTATTTAGGTTTTCTTTTTTTTTTCATAAAGCTTTTCTCTCAGATTATCCTCTGCTATCCTTCTTGTATAGCAGGCCTAGAATAAAGAGAATTTGCCAGGACTTGGGGGTGTCACATGCTCCATCTCTAAAAGGCTTATTCAAAACTACAGGGAAGATTTACAGGTTTGTCCCTCTTGGAAGCCCTGTACTTACAACATTAAGAGTGTGAAGGGAATTGCCTCTGCTTCTGTTTCCCACCTTTACTCAGAGGTTTCTCTATCATTGCTAATTCTCCCATTTTGATCCTATTCTTAAGAAATTGTTTTCATAAACCTAAACTTGTGGATAGAAGTGGGTATTTTTGACTCACAGACTGTGTTTTGCTTAAAAACAGGCAGAGGGGAGAAGCATTCTACTTCTTTGAAAACCTGAAAACATAACCTGATGGTGACCTAGAGACTCAGAGCTCTTAGGGCAGTGAAGAAAAAGCAGAGATGTGAGCTTTGTGATTATTAAGCCATCATATGGTTGTTTCTGAAGCCTAACATGAATTTTTAACACTTAGGGTTTTAAGTCCTGCTCATGGCACAGATACACTATGTACTATCCAGGTAAATCATATGTTCTCTCTTGTCTGGTTTGGCTATCAAAGAAAGGTCTGTCTGCTCGGTATTGTGTTATTCCTGGTTAGAGCACATTTACAGGCACTTCTGCATGCATTTCTGAATGCAAGTGTGAAAAGCAGCTCATTCCATCACGGGTATATATTACTAATTATATTAAAAAGTCTTCACAATGGAAGTGGTTAAACACAGGAATCAGAAAGGGTCCCAGACTGGTCATGTATATCCATTGTGACTGGACAAGGCCCAGACGAACTTAATAGAATTTTGTTGAAGTTACTTAGGCTTTAACAGGATGTGAACAAGGTGACTTCCAGAGTTCCCTTCCTCCTTTAATTATTGTATGATTCTGCAATTTGTATGCATTGCCATGGGTCTGTCCAGCTGGGGAATGTTGGCTGATATAATTCTAGATGAATCAAAACATTTTGATTTTACTCATACGATTACACATGTGGGCATACTATCCGGAAATAAAGGTTGAATATTCTGATATTACTGATCTACTTTGGAAACTGTAGTATTATTGTTCAATTTCCCTATGCACAAGAAAAGTGGGAAGAAGGAAGATTGTATGTGGCACATATATCTGTTCTCAATGGAACATCACTGCAGGGATCTAGTGAAAGTGATTTCCAGCTCTGCATTGTTAAGTATGCAAAGGTTGCTTATTTCTGTAAAAGCTTCTAGATTTCTGGGGTCATATATGATTTTAGTATAAGGGCAGTATATTTTATCTTTCTGAATCATGTTAATAGCCGCTCATCTCCTTGCTCTTAGCAGTATAACACAAATCAGTGATGCTCAGCAAGAACTGGATGTCTAATAAATCACTGACTTGGCCGGCAAAGGCTTTGGCATCCCTGTGTCCAAGAACTATTTGCTTCCTAGGTTTGGCGTTCATTTCCCAGGTCACATCCTCCACTCGGGCTCTTTCTTTCAGCAGTGAAAGGCTACACTGCCACCCCATTCTACCTAGTAAACTCTAAAATAACATACCCAGAGGCTTTCCTCTTGGATCCATATCCACTGCTGTGGACACTAATTTCTCAACACATTAAATCTTATTTAAAGGTTGAAAAATCATTTTTTAATTTAGATCATAAAAGCAATTTATATACATGTGTTCTGCTTGATAATCAACGTTTCACTTTATAGCAGCATGGTAGATGGTATTCTTCATCTTTTATTTATATGTGTTTGACTTTGATTATCCATGATTTTAAGATTCGGTGGCAAACAGGGAAGCTTGGAGGTCTAAAATGTGTAAAGTTTGAATTTTTACCTGCAGAACGCAAGCTGAAGCATTTTAGTTTGATCAAAATATAATTATGATTTCTAGAATGTCACACTTTGAGTGGACTCAATCTGATAGAAAATGCTATCCAGCTCTCTTTTTGGTTTCTGGAAAAGGAAATTGCAGTCATACACTAAACCAAAAAATAATCTCTTGTGGACAGGTGTATTTCCTAAACTTTGTTCACACAAATTTTTATGTATATATAAGTATGCAAACACATCCAGATGCCATCTAGAGTCCTAAATGCTTTGCTGGTGAGGAGCCCTGCTTACCTCCTGAGACATAAACCTTGTTTTCCTGCATAGCTCAAAACTCAAGTACTCTTTCATAAATACAGTTCCCTCTAAAGCAAACAGCAGAATGCTGATCACTCGCTCTGAACCCATAAAATGACACAGATGATCTCCATTTCAGTTTAGTTTATTTCAGAGTTAGAGCTTGTAGAACAAAGTACAAATAGCAATGCATTTCAGAAGCTTCATAATTTGCTAGGGTCCAGAGTGTGTTTAGATTGTGATCTGGGGACAGAATGAGCAACAGGTTAACTTTCTTATCACTCTCTGCTCATAAAAGCAGCAGGAGCTGCCAGGCTGAGACTTTTTCTTAGCTCAACTCAGTCACCTCTCAGTGGGTTTTCCTGTAGACTGAGCAGGGAGGTGTCTGTGATCTACATAATGAAGAGCAGTACATAGCTCCAGTAGTCATATGAAGTGTAGGATTTAGATCAGAAAAGGCCATGTCAATAGATGTTGACAACTTTCTTCATTTTCAAGTAATTTATAATTGTGCATCTCTATATATTTACATAAAAAAAGATATTGTACTAGGAATTTTTGAAGCAACTGTAATAACAAGGTTTAATAGCTTAATTGCAGGAGCCGTTGGATATCTAGAGAGCTCTCTTGCTGTAAGAAATGACCATACCTTAGGACTATACCTTGAAAGGAAGCAGCCTTATCCAGGAGGTAACAGATGGGAGAAGTCACCCTTCCTGAAACAACCAGGAAGAAGTAAGAGGTTTGCAGGATTGCTCAGGACATGAGCAATTGGTTTGGAAGGCAAAGAACTGCAGTAGTTCATTTGGGATCTATAGACAAAATCAACCAGGCACAAACAGCTGTTTAAAATAGGGTTCAAGTAAGTGAAAGGCTTGCTAGTGTCAGAGTGCTGAGGACGAGAGGGACAATGCAGGTTTCAACAGCGTCAAAGGAGCACCCAATGGTGAGCTGAAAATTCAAACAAACTTCAGCATTGATTAAGCCAAGCCTGAGATTTCTAATTTTAGACACATTTGCATCTGTAATGCCAGTTACGTTCTAGAGAATGAGCCAGGAGTCGCTTTTGTTTAAACTAGAATGAACTAGGACCAGCACTACCAACTTTTCCAGTAGAATACTGGAACTGAAACAGTGCCAGAGCAGAATCAGACCTTTGCAGTATTCTAAATCCTTTATCTCTGTAGAGAGCTTAGCTTTACAAATCCATTGATGGAAATAAAAAGCACCACTCTGCCTCTGAAATAGACTGCTGTTATAGAAGGGTCTTTGCACACCACAGGTTTGTTGTGCATTGTAGATCCAAGCCAATAAACGTAAAATATGTCAAGGTGCAGATATGAAATTGCTAAACTCCAGTGAGCCAGAAGCAATTGACTAGATTACCACTGATTAAAAAAACCAACCCTACACAGAGAAAGCAGTTAGAGAGAGAGGTATCAGCAGTTTCCTCTTGCCAGAGATCTGCTCCCAAAATACATATTCAGAGTTGTCTTTTACCTCTTACCTATTATTAATAGACAGACTGAAAAATTTCCGGGCTTTTATGAATTGATTTACTAATCTCGTGGTTGCAAGTGTAACACCCCAAAACTAGGAAGAAAGTAGTTTTACCTATGACAGTATTTTCTTTATTCAAGTATCCATTGGAATGCCAGCAAAAACTCTTCATTGCAATTATAGGGAGGACTGTTATGTTCTTTACCTTGGTATGCTGGAAATGAAATACATTGTATTTCAACTCAAAGATAAAAAAGGCCTTAATAGTTACAATTTTAGTAATATATTATCCATGCAGTATACATTTGTAAGCATCTAATAAATTCATGAACATTACCTTGAAAATGCATTTCTCTTAGGTCACATGCAGGAATTTTGTCCATAGGCAATTGACAACTGAGCATATTGATCAAAAAGCTGCTATCTTTTTACTTCTGTTAGCCCTGCACTGTTCAAAACATAAGAAAGAGAGTGAAATTTTAATCTGGCACCTGCACTCTAATAAAAATGCTACATTCCATTTTCAAAATCATTACACCTTTCAGACCAGGAAAAAGACAGCTTGAATTTCAAATCAAAGCTTCAGTTTGGAGAGCCAGCAGTTAGGAAAACAACCTCAGCTTCTGCTCAACAGCAGACAGGTGCACTTTAGTCATCAAAGAAACATCCATTTATTTTCCAGCAACAGAGATTTTTTTTGTGTACTTCCTCCTTAGCCTATCAGAGCATGTTACTCAACAGAACAAAGGTGGGATTAGTTGCACTGCTGTATAATCTAAATTTATCTGATTATGAATTTATGGGTGCTGATGGTTTGTCTCATAACTCTTTAGTGAAGGTTCACAAGAGCAGTGACTTTTGGGTAGCTCCAACAAGAGTCCAGCATAGACAGATTTCAGAAGGAACAAGAGATCTGGCATAGTACCTTCTCATGTACTACGTCAGTAAAGGCAGAGTGGAGGCCAGAGGGCACTGGGAGTTCCAGAAACAGTGGCAGAGGTATTACACGCTGCGAAAGCTGACTCAGTCATTTGTTAGGACAGAGGAAGAATTTAATTATTATCGGAATTTAAACAACAGAGGGATCCTTTTACTCACGCAAATTGTGTCAATGTAACTGAAATAGATACAAAACCCCAAGGCAGTTAAAACTGTGCAAAGCCCAATGAGATACATCCATATTGTCTGAAAATCAGATAAAGTTGTTTAGCTTTTATGTGCAAATTTACTGGACCTAATGTATTCCAAATTAAGAGAATTTGCACAGAACTCTGCCTCTTTAAGATACAGCCTCAGACAGAATAGCCCCTGGGATATACACATGCTGCAAGCGCATCCCAAGACATCAGCATTTCATATCAGCCAGTGACTTCTCTGCTTTGTGCTAGGTAGCAGTGTGGTGTCACCGTGAGGCTCAACTAGCCCCAAACCAATGGCTTAGGAGAAAGAGGGTTTGTATAGTTTTCCCCATTCTTTAAGCTTGCCAAGCTCCCTAGTTTTCTACTGATTACAACAACACAGAGTGAGCATTAGCAACATGGTGAAATGCCGTTGGTATTCATCAGAGAACACTTGGATTCAAGAAAATGGAGTAACCAAATTTAAATACTTGAGAACAATCACATATGCTAGAATAACTGCGCAGCAAAAGCTGCACTAGACAGCACTCACTAGAATGGATGAACTGCAGAGTTTGCTTCTTTTACTGTTTGATTTGTCTCACTTGGGACAATTTTTTTTTGGTTGTGTCTTCATTGTGCTATCCCTTTGCAGAAGTATCAGGCTGATTCTGTCTCCTGGGAAATATAACTTCATTTTGCAAAAATTAAGAGTGTCTCTTTAACAGCCCCTTTCTGACCACCAGCCAGAAATGACTTTGTTTGCAGTACTATCTCTGTCCTTTTCAGGATGTTGTGTATCACACTGTTCATTGACAAGCCCTACTATTGGTGTCGTCCTCTGCAGATTTTATGTGGGAAATCTGTTTGTGTCACCTGAAGGCAATTAGTGCCCATGAGTAGCCCCATATGCCTTGTCAACGGGCAGCAGGTGAGGAGAATTTCTAGTGCTGCCTGCAGATGGGGTGAAATCTGGCCTCTGGTTTCAAAAAGAAACACAGCAGTACAGAACATTAGGAAGCCAGTCATAGGGATTAGCTGCCAGGTGTGCATCACTTGCATCCTTGGTTTAAGCCAGAAATAAAATATAACTTGTTTGCAAGATCGTCTACAAATGCCCTTCCTTGGAAAGAATTTTAGCTTCATTGTATTAGGAATGAAGAACTGCTGTTCTTCTTCTTCCTCAGGTTGCTGTGCAGTCCAGACCAGTAGTTTTATACAAATGGCAGTGTCTCCCAGGCACCTTTCAGAGATACAAAGCATGCAGATGGAGAAGAGAAATAGTAGGCCTGCAAGGTGATCGGATGACTGTCACACTCTACTGGAACCAAATGGTAAGTCATTTCCTTGTTATCCTTCCCATATGTAAAAGAGGTTATTCATATTTGTCCCTCACTGAAAAGCCCTAATCGGTACTCCAGTTCACCTTTCAGAGTACGTGAGCTGGCATTAAACGAGAGTAACAAAGTGACAGAAAAGGTCACACAGTATAGCTGGAGAACCATGTTCTATTGACAGGAGTGTTCATGATTCTGCAATGCCTCATATTTGCTGTGGGTGAGGAGGGATCAAAGGCAGTGCATCATCTGGATGGACAGGTTTACCAGAAGGTTGCTTTTGTTCCAAGATGGACTCACATCTTCTTGTCAGAATCATACAGAGCAGCATCAGATTCATGAGGAATCCCTAAATTATCTGCAGAAGGAAAGCACATGCATACATGGAGGGCCCCTTGCTACCTATAATAGTGCTAGGGACAACTATTGCCCAGATGACCACTTGCTGGACCAGCATCCCCGCAGCCCTGCTGAAAATGCAATGTGCTCAATGCAACTTTTATCTGAAGGTCACTTGTACTCTCCCCCTCACACTGAGCTCTCCTCAACTGAACTGGAAAACTGTGGTCAATGGTTTTCTGCAAAGAATGAGTCTCTTTTGTCTCTAAATCACAGAAATCCTCTCTCTGTTTACTGATTAGCAAAAATACACACATTTTCCTAGGAAAGGATTTTCATTGGAGGGGGATGATTACCAGTCAAGTGGACATCTACTCTCTGGCTTTGGAGGGGTTGTGTGGAGCATGAACTTGTGGCAGAATGCAGCCCCAGGCCCATTGTCAACACATCAGTTAACATCTAATTTGTAATATGTTTGTATATATGCTTAGCCTCCTTTGATCTTTCCTTATTTCTATTGGTTCTGTGAGAAGCCTCCTCAGTTACTTGTTAATGGCAAGTGAAAATATTTTGTGCTGAGCAGGAGGAAAGGGAGTTGAAGAAATTCTAGAGTGAAATTATGAAGCCTTAATGACCTTAATCTTCAGATCACAAAGAGAATGATCACAATGGGAAAGTGGTTGTAACTAGGAGGCCACTTTTCCAGAAAGCCCCACTCCCAGAGACATCCTCATTTTAGGCAAAAAGAAGAGCCATGGTCTGGGGTTTCCACACAATGCAAGGAAACACAGTACACTTTCTGACACTCCTTTGATTCTCATTACTCATTAAATCCAGATGAAGCAGGGAATTTGGCTGCCTTTGAGCCATTTCTTTGCAGACTCCAACGCAAGGAATGCTGCAAAAGAGCAGAACAGCAAAGGCCCAAGTGGCAGTGGCAACGATCCGCCTGCTTTTTCTGTGCCAGCAAGCAGCAGAGACCATTGCAGCTCAGAAGATGATCCTTTTATTTTTAAGCAGGGGCAATATGGTAGCAATAATATTTCAGCAAGTTCCTGAGTTGTGCCCACAACAACATGACTGTTGTGAGTAAACTGAAAGTTTATTATCTGCTCTGCTGAATGCTAGTTTCAGAAAATTCAATCAATCTAAGAAATCTCACTTATACTAGCAGTGAAAGCTGGGCAGGAGTTTTAAAATGATGAAAGTTGTCTTACTATCAATGTGAGAAAAAATCCCTTTAAAATTGCAGACTTTTTGAATATACAACAGCAGCAACAAAAATTGCCAAAACAAAATCAGTTTCTCCAGCAAACAACTAAGGGTGTCAAAGCAACTGACACAGATATGAGCTGTTGGTTCATATGTGCTTTTCTTGAGGTAGATAACCCAGGGAACATAACTGATACATGGTTGGACAGATTTTTATAATCGCCTCCACCCTCTGGTCAATATATTCTTCTCTTTCACTGTAGGTCATCCTCATTTCCTCCTTGCTGAGTACAACTGGTGGATAACTATGCAAACTGTACCACACAGAAGACTTAACTCTGCCTTCTAGCATGAGGACCCTCTGGCACTTACAATATACTTTAATTTTATTCTGCATTTCAGTGCTGAATACCACAGGGTAAGTAGCACAGTATTGAATGTAGCTTAATTCAGGAAGCTTAGCTGTTAATGATAAATATCCTTTCTTCATTTTTTAAATGTGGAATGTTGTACAATTGAATCATGTAATTTTTAGAAAGAACAAATAATTGAATTTTGTTGTTATCTAATTCTGCATTGGCTCCTGTCCCTAAGAGGAACCTGTAACGTGGATTTCTAATGGCATATCTGAAGATGAGAGGTCTTGACAAAATAATCGCAGTAGTTAGAAAACACTTTTGCCTCTGAATATACCTGCAGTAACCTTTGTCTTAGGACTTGCCTGATGTTTAACAGTCTAAAGATAGCACTGAATAGCGACCAAGGGGCAACTTGTCATAGCTTTCCCTTTCTCATGGAAGAACAACTCCAGGAAGGAACTCCAGGAAAATTTTCTTACTTTATCTGTCTTCACCTATTCTCTTTCCTCCCTAACCTTAGCTCAGTCTGTTTTCCAGTTGCTTGCTGCATTTCGTCGATTAATTGATTGTGTGATATTTGCTCCTAATCTGCCTAGTTTCTCTGAATGTCATTGCTTAGATTTTGAGGGGCAATGGGGACATTCACTGTGATGCATTCACTTAAGGACAGACTGCCTATAATGTGTCAAGTACAATAAGGATAATTAAGGAGGGGGCACAACAGAGGTTGGAGCTGAACCCTGCCTCCTGAAACTGTGGACCACTGTCAGAGTATATCAAGAACTATTGTAGCCTTGCAGTCCTGGAAATTCCTTTCCTGTGCAAAACATACAAAGAGCAGATCCATTTATGCTGTGATTCGTGATGGCATTTTGGTCGTGTCAACTCATCTCTGCAAGACTTCGTAGCACTGCAAGGAATATGCATTTGTAACTGCTTTTGTTCTGCAGTGTTTTCAGGGTAAATTAGAAGAGCTTCATGAGATGACAGCTTTGTGTCCTGAGAGATTTGCAGAGGTGAAAGGAAATAGATAGCCTTCCAACAAATAACAGAGTTACACAGTACACTAGTTTACTGGCATTTACACACTTTGCTTTGCAGCAGTAGGCATGATAATGCCGTGCGCAAGTTAATAGCAACTCTTTGCTATTATCCTGGTATTGTCTGAGCTGAGCTGCATCCATCCATCCCTTGCATAGCTCCCTGTACCTAGGAGAGCTGGTCTCCTTTCAGTTCAGTGGGATACAGAACAGAGGATTCTTCCACTCTAGATGAAGTGAACATATCCCACCTTTGACTCTCTCCCAGAGCTTTATCGTGAAGAAGTACATATGGGAAGAGAAAGAATCAGGCATGGATAAAACCCTGGGTCTATTCAGTTACTCAGTGAAACACCCAAAGGCGTATTTTGAGGTCCCAACATTCTTTCTTAAACAGTTTTTGAGTCACTAATTCCACAAGCACTTCACTGTGCTGTTTTTCTTGGCAGGATCAAGCAAAGACCAGCTGGTGGCTTGAGAACATGGGATCCTGAAACAGGTAACTCCATGTCATTAGTGCTGTTAAAATCCAAGGCAGATTTTGAACATACTAGCTTCTCTTCCTTACTTTAATGTGTTATATTTCAGCTTACCTCACCAGATGTGATTTTAACAACAACTCAAGACCGTTTTGTGACTGGACCCAACCTTGCAATATCAACCAGGGAATGTGGATACGAACCAAGCATGACACTCCAACTAATGGAACAGGTCCTGATGGAGACTATCCCGATGGAAGTAAGTGCTCGGTTATGGCAATGTTGATTACCTTTTGAAGTCAGCTTGATTACCTTTATTCTTCTTTCTCTGAAAGAGAAAAGAGATTCATGAAGCCCTATGAAATGTGTCAGTTTTGTGTCATGCTGACACCTGTCTTTGACTTTTCACTGTGTCAGTTATGAGTAAATTAAACTGAGTTGCCCTATCATGGGTTGGAAGTCTTTATCAGTGCATGGAGGTAGTAGAAAGCTAATTATCTCATGCTTAAGGCCATAGAGAATGCAGTGACGTGCAACAGATCATTATTCAGGAGAGGTCTTGTGGCCAAATTACACTGGTATCAGTTAATGTCAACAAATGTAATAATATCTGTACTGGCACTAGATAACGTTCACATTACCAAAGTGTTACAAGATCAAGTCTGAAATTAAAGAATGTCTTTAGCTACATGTGATTGAAAAACTGGGGTCTAATGTGGTCATATCATCAAATGAGTCCTTAGAATGGCTTCATCTCTATCTGTTTGAACTGCTATCCTTGCACTAGCAGATCCATTTGTGGGAGATCAGTCTGCAGTCATACTGCTTTCCATAATTATCCAGAGACTGAAAGGTCAGCTACTCTCAGAGTCAGTAAGAGGATTAGAACACTATTAGTTGGGATTTTTGAAAAATAATTTTCTGCATTTTTATTATTTTGATAATAACAATTCAAATTGCCTGTTGAAAGAAAAAATTGAATGTTTTTAATTTGGGTTCACTGAAAAAAAAAATGTTTTGCTTTTTGAATTGACAGACAATATAACTTTAAATGTGACTTACATTTTATTGCCAACCAAAACATATGACTGAATGTTAGATGCTGTGTGTGGAGCCAAATTTTACCATATAGAAATGGTCACTCATTTCTTTTTGATTTCTTTCCATAGTCAGATGAGAGAGACTTGACTTTAACTGCACTGGGGAAATGTAGCTTTGATCTTAGCCTATGGGAAGCAAAAAACTTCAGCCCTAGTAAAGCAAAATGTGATCTCATATTGAACTGATTCAGACTAAAGCATTTCAAATCCTAAAAGAAATACCGTGAGTTTCCGAATTTTGAAAAGCTTCCTTCCTTTTCATAACGTCAAACCTAAATATTTTGATGGAAATATCTGCACTGCTTTCTATCTCTTCCATTTTGAGACAAAACCAAATGATGACAGCTTGGAATGTTCCTTGTGCTAGGGATTTGCTCATCTTGAGACCAAAATCTTCAGAAAAAAAAATATCCTGCCAGAGAAAGTGTATAGCAGCTTGCATTATTTTCCTTTGAGGAAAGAGGAAACTGAACATGGATCAGTGGGGCGCTGTGCCTGGAGGTGCTGTCTCTTGAAAGAGGCCTACATCTTTATTTGTGATCCTGAAATAACTGTTCATGTGAGATGGGATATATTTGCTTTGCTCTCCAGCTCACATTCTAGTTTGGATAACTACACAGTGCTAACCATTGCAATATGAATTCCAAACTCCCTCTACTTTGCTGCTTTGCACTGCAAATGATGCCCTTGATTTCATTCAGAGTTCGATTGTACTTCAATTTTAAATGACACCTAAGAAGCTACAAAGATTCAACCATTTTTATTTTTTTTTTCCTTCTGCAGAAGGCTATTTCATCTACCAGGAAGCAAGTAATCTGATCCCATTCGACACTAACAGGCTTGAGAGCCCAGATACTGTAGTTTCTAAAAACATATGCATAGACTTCTGGTACTATATGTTTGGGTCAGAAGACATGAATGAGCTGAAAGTGCTTATCCAAGAGAGCACAGGGGAGTCTGTGGTGTGGAGTCGGAAGGGAAACCAGAGTTCTTTGTGGAACTATGGTGCCATCACTCACACTTTTCCAACACAGAGAAAGATAAAGGTAATATATTTTCAGAATAAATTTTTTTGTACAGTCTCATCATTTGTTCTCCCCTTGCAGGCTGCAAAAGGTTGTGCATGTAAGCTAGAAAATATAACCAAGATTTGCTTGGTTTATACTTTGTAAATGTAATGGTGTCATGCTCTGTGCCGATGAACTAAGAGAAGAAACAAACCACCCCCTGAGTTTCACTAGTGTTGTTAGTTCGAGGGTAAAATATATTTAGTTTTCTTTTTCCTTCATTCCATCCTTCATTTTATCACAAACTCAAGGACTTCAGGTGCCTTAATTAAATGCAGGTTTGTCTGCTGTGAGTTAAGGTTTGAACTTTGGGATGCTGCCTACATTGGACTCCTCTGTAGAATCCATACAATTAATTCTCATAGATCATTTATCAGTCAGAAAATAGAGGACAATGTTTCTTGAAGTCCTTACCTTATTACATAATATATATGTTAGGCTTCTGAGGAAAACTAGGAAAACTGTTATAGCTTCAGCTTACTTGATGCCTTTAGAGATAGACCAGAAAGAATATTTCGAACACATGCTAAGGGAGATGGTTTCTCATTTGCCTAAGCAATTCTGATGCAGTGATTCACTTTGCATTCTACCTAGGTAATTTTTGAGGCTGTCCGAGGACTGACAGAGTATGGGGATACAGCACTGGACAATGTGAGAGTAAGGGATGGATCCTGTGGTAAGTCTATATTTGCACCTTAGTGTATACTCCTTTCTCATCTCTGTTTAAGCTGCTGACCATTACTCAATTCCATATACAATATTGAACGTCCTCATAACTTCAAACCACAAAAGAGAAATGGCAAAAACTTTACGGCTCACTTAATTTGAATGTTATCTGTTTTGTTGTAGTTTCTTCCTAAATCTTTCCTCACCACCTCAAACACTCAGAATAAGCTATCCCCTTCTCTGCAAATATGACCATTTTCACAAGGTCCAGCAAAATTTATCTTCACTTTAAATCTGAAAGGCATCTCTACACCCAGCCAAGGCTATGCACATTGGTCTTAGATTCCAGATTAAATGCTCTAATCAGCATTTTATAGCAAGTCTCAGTTCATACAACCTCAGGAAGTACACAGCACTGCCATATGTCACAAAAAAGCTGAGTTGCTGTACCAGGTCTGACTATGAACCAGCAATCTGAACTTGATCCCTGACCCTGTAACAAATCAGCCAAGACTGGCACAAGCTGGGGATGACTCGGATCTGGAAGTGAATTACGGTTTCATCCCATCTTTACTGACAAATATGCAATACTTACAATATGGGAATTGAACAAGAAACCTGCTGAAAACCATACAGAAAATGTTGTTAGGCCTTAATAGGGCTCACTGTCTGTGAAATACTACCCATATAATAAGAATAAATTGTTTCAAATTTACGCTAGCCAAAACAAAGATTTCCATTCAGGTCCACAGCCTCAGAACATATAATTTTTCTCAAAATTCTGTGAAAAAATACTTGAGGCCTTTTTTTTCTTTGATGGCTAGGGAGAGCCAGTTCTTCATTTTCTCAGGCATATTAGCACATGATTCAGCCACTGGATGGTGCACTAACGTAGCTCCAAGAGACAAGACAAAAGTGCTCCTCCCTCTGTTCAACTGTATGGCTACTAATATGATGAAAGTTAAGTGAATTATTAGGTCTGGTAAAAGTCAAAGTCCTCCCAACATTTTTGTTTCTACAAGAATATTTGATTGAATAGACATTTTAATCAAGTTCATGAAAAATTAAATATTTGTCCATTTGTCACATGAAAAATTAGCTTCCAAGGCAACTTTAGCAAGCAGTCTTTAGGTTATGATATTTGGTATTCATATTGTCATTTGCAGAACTTCTTCACTTTAGACCTCAAAGGACAATAATCTTAGGAAGAGGTTTTCTTCTGTTTTTTTTTCCTCAGCTTTACAACAAAGTTAACTGAAAACTTGTTGGGAAGTATCCATTGTGGGAATACAGCCATTATCAGGATTTCTGTAATTTTTCACCAATGTTGAAAGAGCAAAAAGAGCAATTCTGGGCTAGAGATACAAAAACTGCATTTACACTGAAATAAGGAGCTGGATTTGAAGAAATGGGCGTATAAGAAACAGGTGTACAAGAAACCAGTGTGTGCAAAGAAGCTGATCCCATTTTGCAGGCAGATTATTACAAAGTATCTTCAGCTTTGAAGTTAGAGCTCATTAAGTGAATGGGATCATTTTGCACAGAGATTTATTAGTATAAGCTAGACTTCAAGTTATGTGAAGTCTATTGGCTTATTGTAAATTGTAACTATAAATATCTTGCAAAACCCCCACATCCAGCTGAGTTTGGATCATATGCTTAGCACAAAAGCAATACCATCATAGTTTGTAGTTACTGCATCATTATTCAAAAATCTCTAACTTGTTCTTCTATGACTTGTTTTCTATATTACAACTTAATCCCTATAAATAATGTCGTTAGCAGTGTCAGTAATACAGAAGACCAGCTGCCTTATTTGTGGGTTCATTTGCATGATTATATACTTATAGTGCATCTATAAGTAGGCTGTAAAGCATTGTTCTCCATGAATCAATTCATCACTTGGTAATCTCCTTGTACACTGACTGTCACCATACACGCAGTATACAGTGGAGGGCTCTCAAGGGTGCAACAGGAGAGTACCTGAATGAGGAGAGTTGTGTTCTTTGTTCTGCAAAAGGGCAGGAGTGAATGCGTGCATGCTCTGAAGGTTTTAGTCAGTCTGTTGTACTTCTAGAGATTTGGATCCATCACTCATTTGCATGTCACCAGGTGAATGAATATGACATCAAGACAATACTCACCTTGGTGTTGCTAGCTCACACATGCAAGTACACCAAGAGGACCACTTCTTTTAGAAGGTATCTTTGTGATGGATGAAGAATAGGTGAAGAAGATGTTAATATTTGTTAGCAAGCAGAAGCAGGCAGAAGTGCAGATTCTACAACATGACTGTTTGTTGCATCTGTCAGTAGAAAGCTCTTACAGCTGTCACATTCCTAAGAAATAAATATCTTTTTGAAGAAACAACAAATTTCTCTGATCAGAAACCACCGGTGCCCTGAGACTTATTTGTTTCCGCTATATGGCATCTGCTGGCAGGCTACTCACTCCCAGACCTGCCAACACTTGCAGACAGTATGACCTTCATGCCTTAATATATATATCAGAGGGAGTCACATATCCAATTGTAAATACACTTAAAGCTCCAGAGGAGCATACTGGCACAAACTCAGTCACTGTCACCAGGCTAACAATCAGACGAGATTTCCTAAGTGCTCAAAAGACCCAGACATCCTTGTTTTTAAATATAGGCAGTTCCACTTGCTTCAGTGAAAAACTTCTAACTTTATGCTGGTGAAGAATAAGTGGAAATTCATGTATGTTGGTGTGTAAGTAGTGTACACCCTGTAATGTTATAACTCATTGTATTGCCTTGTCTTTTATATTAATAGAAGCTGCACCTGCCACTGTACCACCACCATCTACACCAACAGAATCTACACCACCTCCACTGACAGGTAATTTTAGCCAATCACATATGCCAGTCAATGGGTTGTAGAAGGGCACTTAAATTTTTTACTACTGGTGCTACTTATTTGCGTCAGTTAATTTCTTTGGCTATCTCTCTATGTCATTGTCTTATGCTATATAAACCTGCCTTTTCTGTTTCAGTTCTTCCATATGTAATCTATAAAATGAGGATGATTGTGTTTTCCCACTGCACAATGAGGTGGCTTTTCTGGATATATCCATATGTTAATGAAAACATATTCCTTTCTCCTGTCTCCAGAAGCAATTTGCAGTATACATGGGGACCCTCACTATTACACATTTGACAAACAGCGTCATGACTTCATGGGCACCTGCACCTACACCCTCTCCAGGCTGTGTGAGAACAACAGCTCACTGCCCTTTTTCAACGTGGAAGCAGCCAATGAGCACAGGGGAAGCAACACTCGTGTGTCCTACATCCGATACGTGGACATCGATGTGTATGGCTACAGGATCAACCTGGGTAAAAACAGAGTAGTTAAGGTAAGGTTGGAGTCCACTGTCTATCATCAGTAACTCATAGTGTGAATGAAGAAATTGTTGTACAATGACTACAAATTTCCAGCATACATACAGTAATATTTAGAGGGCAGTCAGATATTTAGGAATAGGAGTAGTGTGGAGCTCTTAAACATTGGAATTTCAGGACTGAAAATTTTGCACTGTGTTGCTAAAAGCTGGGATTAGAGCTGACACTCCAGATGGGGTTGGTGGGCTAGCCTACCTTTCTAGCTTGCCCTCATGCTCAAGCTTGGTCTGCATCAGGGAATAAAAAGGCCTTGCATTTAAGTCCCTGCTGATGATTATTTCCTGATCCTGTGTGGTAGCCTGTAAAGCTGCATACTTATCCCTGATTTCTAGTTATTCCACATCACTGCTAACTTCACTTAACACCTGGCATTTGCCATAAAGCAGGGCTAGATGAGAAAGTCCTAGAGTGACAATCTGATGACTCTGCTCACACTGATTGTGTCATTTGGCCAGGTATTGTATTTTAAGGCTTCTTTATGGCTCCCTTCCCAAAAAAGACAGCAGACATGTTTGAATCAAACCCCCGATAAATGAACAGGTCACCTTACTTCACTACCACCTTTCTTACAAGAAAATAGTACAGTGATTTATGTGACAGGAGGTAAAGATTTAAATGTACGCCAAGACCTTTCCCTTCTGATCTTAGAAACATAGTGAACTCATATGTCCACATTTGTCCAACAGCTTCTCCTTTATACCTTTCCCTTGTATTTACTGTTTTTATTATCTATATATGTTACTAAGTAAACCAAACTGTCTTAGATATGTAATAAGAACAAATGGTCAAAATAGATACTAGTTTTAGTAAATTTTAAATAAATTGAATATTTTACTTGGACTCTTACTTTCTATTGTCTGCCATTTCAAATGTGAAATTAGAAAGAGAAAGAAATAAAAAGAAGCTTTTTCAAGGTTTGTCCAACCCTGAAGTTTTTCTGAGAATTCATTCTAACTACTTTTTTTTTTACCTTATTTGATCCAAAATAAAAGATAGGTCTGTAAGCAGTTACTCCTGACAGACCATGCTAAGTCTTTGACTTTGCCAGCTGGGTCTAGTTCACCAGGCTCATTTTGACCACACTTGGAAGCTATGTAGCTACAGTATTATGGCCTCAAGGCCCTAGATTATGTGCCTATATACGACATTCATGTTAAAGAATACTTAATACAATGTGAGTTCTTACTGCTCACTGTGCAAGTCCCATGCTCAATATAGGGATGTGATCTAAGAGAATCACCATTAAAAATTACTTCTTTTAAACTGATTATAATGATTGTCCTTCTCTGTGCCTGCAGGTTGATGGAGTCAGCCAGGTGCTCCCTCTGACCTTGGCGCAGGGTGTCAGTGTTTCCTTCAGTGGGCAGTATGTTGTTTTCACTACTGACTTCGGGCTGAATGTCAAGTTTGATGGAAATCACAGAGCAGAAATCACTCTTCCCAGTACCTACATGTCTAAAGTCTGCGGAATATGTGGAAATTATAATGGGCACAAAGCAGATGACTTTCTTAACCCAGATGGAGAGTTGGAAACAAATTCAGCCAGCCTTGGCAACAGTTGGCAGGTTTACAATGACTCCAGGTAGGACTCCAACTGGGATATTAGACCTTCGCTGTTGGTTATGCAATGACCAGTATTTTAAGCAACTGTTGAATGCGGGCCAAAAATGTCAGGTACATGGGATAAAATATGTTCTTGTCAGTGTACTTATTTTATCTATCTGGGTAAAATCTCACAGCAAATTTAACTGTGCTTTAAAAGAGAAAATTTGAATAAAACACTGCAGATACCCACTAAGATTTCAGTTATTGTCATAGTACATTAATGCTAATACTTGAAGATCTTGTTTGAACTCTTCTGAGATACTTTACTATTTATTTTATAATTTCACGATGTATTACTTAATGATACTAGAGGTTTAACTTCGAGTACTTTTACTTTTTGTTTACCCTTCCTAGGTATCTTCCATGTAGAACGCTTGAACTAAAAGAAAGCCAAAATAAATATTTGAGTTTCTTCCAGGCCTCTCAAAGGTTATAAGGTTGAGATCATATTAAAATCTAAATTTCTATCCTAAGTGTTTGAAATGTAGAGCTTTAAAATAAAATATGTCATGCTTAGCCTGGGGACAGCCCTGTAGTTTTGTTAGATGTGATTTGAAAGCATCTTAGGTGTTAGTGCATCCAAAGTTCATTGGTGAATTTTTCCACAACTGTTTTTTTCCCCACACTAGGTGCTTGCCAGATGATGGCCATACTCCAAATTGCACTGCTGATGAAAAACATATGATCCAAAGCAATGAATACTGTGGTCTGATCATAGATCCCTATGGTCCATTCCCAAACTGCCACTCAGTAATTGATCCACAAAGTTATTCTGAAGCCTGCCAGTATGATCTCTGTGAACTTCATTTGAACAATGCAGCCCTCTGTCAAAACCTGCAGGCTTATGCAGATGTGTGCCAAGCTGCAGGAGTCCAGCTGACACCATGGAGAAATGCAACCTTCTGCCGTATGTATCAAAGATTACTGGAAATTACCACTTGTCAGGAGGATGTAATTAGGACTTCCTGAAGACAAAGCATTACAAGACACTGCTTTGAATTCATATAACTGTGAATCTTGACTGATCAGGCTTTCAGGGTTACATATAGCCCTCAGTTTGATTCCTTTGGGAAGATTCTAGTGAAAATATTTGAGGTGCTTCAGATGAAAGGAGAAAATACTGCCTAGTCCATCTTAAAGTACAATCAGAGGCTTTTCCTTTGGATTCCTTTAGTGTCCCTATATTTTTGTTCGGAGATATTAAGTGTGTCAGGGACATTTGACTTAGAGGGTTTTTTAACTACTGAAGAAGCTATGCCTAAACTTAAGTGTCTTTGAGAAAAAAAATATCATTTTGCACATGCTTAGTAGACATATAAGAGTTTTACCCACCGTCCCTGCTGAGAACATGAGCTGCCTTCTCCTGTGCTCCCAGCCTCTCTGCCCTGCAAGGTGGCCAAGCACCCAGTTAACAGAAGGGAAGCTGTGTCTTCTCCTCCTGCAGCAACCTCAGCAAAAACACATCAAGGTGGATACCTTATATAAACATAGAAGGGACATGAGTCAGAGCAGATAAAAGGCAGACCTGTAGATGGGGATAAGGAATCCAGGCACTCTGGGACAGTGAGAAAGGAGCTTTGACTAGGAAGTGGAGTGGACTAATGAATAAGCTAAGTGGAAGACCCTGGATTTAGAGAAAGCAAGTAGGAGCTAGAAAGGAAAGTGAGAATTTGCTTAGAAGTCTATGGAAAAGAGGAAGAACAGGTTGAAACTGGCTAGGCAGAGAGCCAAGGACAAGGAAGCACAGACTAGGTAGCTGGTCCAGGGGTCAGAGCTTGTTGTTCTTGCAAGAATAATGAAATCAGAGCTGATGGGAGGAATAAACCCAAGATTGAACAGAGTGGATGTCTGAAACTCATAGTTTTTAGCAGTGCAAAGAGAGCAGGATGAAGGAGGAACACATTTGATGAGCCGACCAGATCTGGGATAATGGGAGGAGGAGAGTATTGGAAACACTATCAGTGGCACAAACTCCCATATGTGTAAGAAAGGAGGGGCTACCAGCCATTCATCCCCATGGATGTGGAGGAAAGCATCAGTGTCCTGTACAGGCTTAGTGATTCATGGTTTCAGATGGGAGAGGAGGCAACACAGGTAGGCAATCTGGAATTAAAGGCTAGGACTGAAGTAAGAAACCTGCGCAATGGAAATTGTAAACACATTAATGGAAGTGGAGAAGGTAGTGAAGGTAGGGAAGAGATAGAAACACACAGTGGCACAAGACAGAAAGTATCAAGTATTGAAGTAATAGAAGTCTGTGCTGGAGATTAAATGGGAATAATGACCTTTCGTCTATGAATGTTGGTAAAGATTAAATAAAGAACATTTCTTGAGCATTCAGGCATATATTATAGAAAAAACAAAACAAAACAAAATATGTTATCTTTAGAACAGGATTTAAATAACATCTGAAAGTCCTGAACAGATGCACTCCCACCAGAAGCAATGCAAGGAACATGAAATAGTGGTCCAGTGCACTATGGGCATTCTGAGCTGAAGGAGATGGGGAGACTAGAGAAAGAGAGACTTACCTGTAAACACTGGAATAACTGAAGCCTGATTTCTTTCTGACTTCTATTTCACATTTGATCGCAGTCTCTAGCTGAAGCATTTTCTCTGCTGTGGACATTACTGAAGTTTTCTCTCTGTAGCTGTTCTTTCTGCTAAAGGAGCTTGCAGGATCTCTCTTCTTTGCCTTCTGCCTGTTTCATTAAATGGACCTGAATATGTTTTTGTCCTCTACCAACTTCTCCAACTTATTCCCAATAAATCAGCTGAGTCAAATTTAGTAAGTGGGAGGATGAGCAGAGAAATGTACAATGTAGTTGTATGATCTCTGTATCCTTAGGAAAGCAGGCTAAAAATAGAGTGAGAAAATATATCATTAAAAACAGAACCACATCACATTAGAAATATAGAAACTGAAAAAAGATTGTTCAGGACAGTTCAGTTCTGGCATGTCCTCACCTGAAAATGTCAGTGTTTAAAACCTCTGATTAGCTTGGGTATCTACATGTTGTGTATGTAACAAGATCTAAAAATAGAATAGACATTTGTACATCTTGATTATTTAACAAACATTAATGACCTTGGTGAATTGAAAAAAATAGCAATTAAGAAGCTACAATATGATTAGAATTAAATATCAGGACTATAATCTAAACATGGCACATGTCTAAGACAAATAACAAACCGATATCCTCAGCCCAATGCAAAAATTCAAAGCAATCACGTACAGAAATAAGAGATCTAGGAAACTTTCTCCATGAGTGAAACTTTAAATAGCCCCAAACTCAAAAGAAGCTAAAGGGTGGTAAGACAGCAAAGGCATGTGTCAAACTGCCTCAGAATTCCAGGATGTCCTCAAATATCTCAAAACAAAACAGAATATGATATTAGACAAAATCCAACACTTCAGTAGTTGAAAAGGATTAATAAATAGGTTTATCTTTTATTACACAGCACTAGCCTGCTCTGCCAACAGTCACTACGAACCCTGTGCTGCAGCCTGCCCTGCCACCTGTGTTGACCCGATAGCACCCTACAACTGCAGCCTGCCGTGCGTGGAGGGCTGTGTGTGCGACAGCGGGTA
>NW_009631886.1:0-13648 GCF_000690535.1 Cariama cristata
CTGCAAACTTACCGAGGGTGCACTCTATCTCCTCGTCCAAATCATCAATAAAGATGTGAAACAGTAATGGCCCCAAAACTGAGCCCTGGTTAACAAACACCACTGGTGACTGGATGCCAACTGGATTTAACTCCATTCACCACCACCCTCTGGGTTCAGCCTGCCAGCCAGTTTAAATATTTGACTTCCATGTTACAAAATTTTCAAAATGCTACAAAACCTAAAACTGCAGGTTTGTTTTAAACCAGCTAGCATAGTAAAGTCAAAGTCAAGCCTTGCAAAGTCTTGAGTCAATCACTATTACTGTGGATTTGCCTCAAATAGGTTTTGAACAAATTAATATTATTTCTGAAGTGGCAAAGGGTTTTCTTTCAGCAAGAAATTATCAGAGAACTAATATCAATGTTCTGTCACAACATTTAATTTAAAGTACAATGCTGTTGGACAGGTCAATCCCACTTGTCTTCTTCAATCTATCTCATTTTAACTTATGGGCAGCACAAAATTATTTCAGTCTACAAAGCGGAAAACACAGTGCAATTTAGATTAAAAGGTAGGTTTAGGTTCAATCTTTTACTTCAGGTAGTGTCCAAATATCTTCCCACCTCTCACAATATCAAACCAAAATATAATGAATAGAACAAACTTACTTGAATATAAAGTGCATGTGCCAGGAAAGGAAGTTTTCTCAGGACCCGGCCACTAAGACCTTCACTTCTTCTACAGTAAAACAGAGACAAGTGCTGCTTAAATGCGAAATATTCACTCTTAAAAGATTACCTTTCCTTTTTCTGTGTTTCTCCCAGAAGTTGTTCTAAAAAACCTCAAACCACAATTCAGCAGGTCACTTGCATCACTTTTAGCAGGAGCGGGAAGTGAACAGACAACTTCAGCCTATGAGAAGTTATACAGTACTGAAAAGCAAGCAAGGTACAGAAACAGCATAGTGACATTTGCCTGCCAATGCTTAGATCATGCCATTCACATCACTGTGCTGTATCTCATAAACTTGGAGAAATGTCTGCACTAAAAGGGTATGGTACAGACATAACCTTCCATCCACTCCTGGAAGGACTTGAAAAATTTGTTTTGAAGGCTGGACCTCATGGCTACTGCTTATCTCCTTCTGCCCACCATTTACACACAGCTGCTTATCTCACCTACTTGATACTGTTTCCGTCTCCTCCAAGCACCACTCTTTGTATGTAGAACCCAAACCGCCATGCCTGGAAAAACTTACTTGCTTTTACTCCACTCCTCACTGGTTAAGATTGCATACTTCAGGAACAGAAGGAAAACACACTTTCCTGACTTTATGAATGTTAGTTTATTTTGTTCCATAGCGACCAGCACTTTGGAAAAAAATATTGCTTGACATTATGAATATAATTTTTATTGTTTCAATAATTGTTATGCTGCAGTGAAAGACTATTTGCTCCACTGACAGACTGAGCAAATCATAACACTCTCCATTTACACTTCCCTGCTTTCGCCTTTGCTTCTGTCCACTTCTATCTCAATGCTAAAAACCGACTTAGTAGATTGCAAGGCATTCCAAGACACTTTCTTAGCAGGAACTAAGGCCAATGCTATTTCCACTAAACTGCATTATAATTCACAATATTCACGAAAACCTAAGGCATCTCACTAATCTAGCCAGCAGTCTGTCAATAGGACTTCAAAGGGCAGAGCAGAAACCAGAAGCAGTACTAAGTCAAGCCAGATCTGAGACTAAGAAATGTTGGCAAATCCTGATCGCTTCCACTTTTTGTCCCCTGAAAGGTTTTGCACTAACCCTAACAGAAAAAAATTGAGATGTTTCAGAACTCTAGCTGTTATTAAATTCGATTACTTTTACACATTCTTCCACAACTCATTATATATATACTATATACATACATATATATATATTTTTATAAAATGTAGAATTTCAGAATCTTACCGTGAGATTTCTTCCAGTACAAGGCTTAACCTTGACACATTATTTTCTATGAAGCCTATCATCTCTAGCTCTCTGAGTGTCAGGAGCTGCTGTCGAGGATAAATTATTTGACACTAGAAAGAAGAGTTATACACTGTTGTATGAAAAACTTAAATATATTCAAAATTAAATTCTACAGTAAGAGTTGAAATACAGAGAAGGAATGAAATTTGTGTATTTTTGTTATCTAGGAAGTATGATTAAAATGTCAAGTGTATTAAAATAGGACATTTTACAGTCTTGCTTTCAAATATTACCTTCATCAGTTCTTCCAAGCAAGAAAGATATATTCTAAATACTGCTGCAGTGGATGGAGGTCCAATGAATTGCTTTATGTCAGCCCTGTCTACAAAGGCCAGGTCAATTTTCTCCGTAATATTTGAAGTAGTCAGAATAACTACATTGGGATACCTTCAAGATAAAAGCAGATTTTTAGGTCAGATGTACAAGAATTATCTCCTTTTCTGACTCAAGCCATTTCATGCAATAAGCAGTCACATCACTCTTGTCAGCCAACAATTACATCAAATGATCTGAAGCTCTTGGCCAGTTATGACCAATGTATTTCAAAGCACATTCTCTTTATTTCAGCTGTTTCTCAAGTGTCCATAGTTTCTCTAACCCTATTTTAGAACTGATACACATTAACTATCTAGAGTTTACCAGCACAGTTTCTGCCACCAAAAAAAAAAAGATTATGAAAAGACGACTCGTAAATTTGAACCTTTAATCTACATGTTTTCCATCTCAATTCAGTAGTTTAACTGGCAGTGTGACATGTTCTAACTGTGGGTGACATTAGAGTGAGCTTAAAAGAGACGTAACGTCTCCTTGCTCTAAGAAATATTGAAAGAATATTCTTAACCATAGCTATTTTTAAGTGAAGCCTGTGAACTTTTACATATTAATAAGCCACTTACCTTTAATTACTGCAAGACAGAGCTGAATACTAGGCCACCTTTCTTTCTGTGAACAGAGCTAAGTATGCGCAAAAAGTGGAGGGAAGTGGCAGGAATAAAACAGAAGATGGTATGCTGCACTAAATCCAGCACACAAAGTGGACCAATCATCATTAATGATTGCTTCTAAGCCATGTGTTGGGCAAGTCTGCTTTCGATTGACATTCAAAAGCTGTAAATAATGAATGAATTCTTCATTGATCTTATTCTTGTCTCTTCAAGCAGATATCATGACCATCTGTCCTGTATCTCTCCCTAGCTTTAAAGGAAGTATACCATCTGTAGATCTGATTGTTCATTCGGTTACATGCAAAAGATTCTGTTGGATTACTCCTATTTCTTTTCACAATTAGCAACATTAACAAAAAATAGTTTACTAACCAATTTGGTTTAGTATTTCAAGTAGGAATTAAGATTTAGCAGGAATCTTGAAACTGTCAATTACTTTTTGCTGTTGCAATAATATGAGTTTACCTTTTAATCTGATCTATTTGTGTCAGTACAGCATTCACCACACGAATAGCATCTGAAGGCTCTGTGCCTGCCTTAAAGGCACTGCGGGCTGCTGTGAGGCTTTCCACCTACAAAAAATCAAACCAACCAACCAATCAACAAAATCAACAAAAGAAGATATCAAAAAACACCAAAAAAACCACAAAAGATTGCATATTTGGAGTGCTGGCAGCAAGCAAATAACTCAGACAATACACCTTCAGATCCTTGTGTCAGGTGTCTAAAACTTTATCTTCAAAATATTTGTTCAGTAGGAATTTACAGGGAGAGGGAAAGGAATGTGAAGGAACCAAAGTGTAGTGAGTGAAATTCCTGTTTAGACAGCAGAATGGAGGCTGGTTTTCGTTTTAATTAAATTTTAGGGAGTGAGGGGACAGGACATACACAACACAATAATAAATACATTGAATTTAGAATAAGCTTTCCCATAAGAGCTCCAATATAACAAAGCTAATAAGGTACACACTTACTAAGTTGCTTATGTATTCAAGTCTGAAGAGAATCTAGACAAGGAATTGAGCTATAATAATGCTTTTCAGAGCTTTACAACATATGTAAGGGCACAATTAATACAAATCTAGGCTACTTTGAAGTTTAAAACAATGCTCCACTTGTAAACACACAGCAGCAAGGGAAGTTCCACCAAGAAAAGTTTCACTTCATTTTCAGCTGGAATTTCCCTGCTAAATCACACTGTGTTCCTCCCACATCTCTCAAATCTGCAGCTGATTTAATCTTGACTGATTAAGATTCACTCTTCTGCACAAAGTTATGTAACTTACAAAAAAGCTTTTACTGTGTTTTATGAATGGGCATTATCACAGTTCCCTCCCATCAATTTACTTTCTGCTAAATTTCATGTACATCAATGCTACTAGAATCATACCTCATCAATCAGTACAAATACAAGAGCATCTTTGTCATCAATTAACTCTTGAATCTTCTGGAACATCTTGGTTACAAGCTTGCCACTCTAGAAAGACACCATATGCATTTGTTTAACTATTTCCTTATCACACAACCTTCCAAGCCTTACCATATTTAAAGATGAAAATACCTAGTTTTTAAAGTAACTTTCTAATATAGCTTCCATTTAAGTGTTCTCAAACACATTAATTATTCTGAGTAATCTTTGGTGCACACACATATTTTATGAAACAATCTCAACAGAAACGGTCTAATTTCTAAAACACAAAGTCTACTTCATTAGCTACATCAATACGTACCTCAGAAAACCACTTAGAGAAAAGGCTATGGCTGTTTATCTCAATTAACTGTCCATACCTATACCTAAAGTATGAAGGGAAAAAGAAGTATCAACTCTACTGTAAATAGAAGTCAGTGATATCATTAACTTCCGTAAGTCTCATTCCCTCCATTTCAACCCTGGAGTTCTGTAAATTAGTTCTTTAAATTACCTTTCAAAACATAATACCTGTTTTGAGTTTAATAGTCATTTCCAGAAATGAGTCCTGCTAGAATTCTTTGTATTAAATTGCTATCAGAATTCCTTCATTAGAACAGGTGCTATCTAAATATAGTTTAAGTTACAGTTACCATGCTAATGGCCTCATTCTTCTGTTTGTGTAAGATTTTGTTAAGTATAGCAAGAACACATATAAAAGCATAAAGCTTATATAGCCCACCTTTATAATAAATCCAGATTGGGTTAGAGTCAGATCACTTCAATAATTACACATTATTTACGTTACACTTGGCATTTTATATAACTTTTTTTTTATATATAAATTTGTTAAGTTGCTATGAAGTTTAAGACTAACGCTTGTCTAATATACAGACTGACCTCTGCAGACTGTGCATTCAGACAATCCAAGTACAAAACAAAATGGTTACAAAATCACTACCTATTAAAAACAGGCTTTCTTGAACATGAAGATACAGATAGTAAGCTCGATATTCTGTGATCCTTTGTTCTTTAATATTCACTGATGTACAATGTCAGCACAAACAAATTACTGTATCGCCACTGGAATTTGTTTTACATTCCTAGGCACAAATTATTACACATTTTAAAAGGCACTAAAATATCCTAACCAGTCTATCAGATCAATTTTATTGCTAGCCAGGTGCACTGTAAAAGAACTATGAACAATAGCACTTGGCACCAGTTACTTGAAATCAAATATTAAATACCTTCAGGCTACTGAAAAAGAACAATTAACAATAGTAAACTAAAGTGAAAATTTTCCAAAAATGATCACCTGTATGACAGTCGAATTGTCAGTTTCTGAGCCAATGCTTTACAGAGAGAGGTTTTCCCAGTTCCAGGAGGGCCTGGTTTGAAATCAAATCCATACATTACACAGAATCTGCATCAGGTTGTTAATGACATGTAACATCTTTATAACTACTGCATTTCATTACAGCACTAACTGTAGAATAAAAACACAGCAGACAATGATTGTGAACACCAGGATATTCTGAGAAGATTGCTTTCTCCTCTACAGTCATAGAGCTGAGCTTTGAATTTATATCACTTTCAATTATTAGTACAGTTAGTGTAATAGTTTGTATGCAGACACCACAAAATTAATTTACTCAACAGCCACAGAAGCAAAGTATATCACCCTAGCAGGGTTTATGCCTATTAGGACTCTCAAAAAATCAGTGCTATGCTTTAACTTATATCTTCCTGAAACATATTCTTCTAACATGTAAAACAGAAACACATCATGCCCAGTTTGATCAGCTGTCCACTTTCCCAGAAATCTCTACCTTGGGGTAACCCAAGGCATCTTAGGAAGTAGGCTCTGGGACAAACATTTGGATCTAGCTTGACATCCTATGGAAGAGCCACACAGACTTTTATTATAGCAAAAATATATTTTGCACTACAACAGTTGTAGATTTCCCAGTATTAACTTGTGTGATCACAATAATGAGCTCATTCCTAAAATTAAATACATCTACCATAAATATATTGTTAACAATCTGAAATAAATTTTTCCAAATAAAAACATCCTGCAGCTTCTAAACTGATAAATAGTTATAACTTAAGTATAATCAACACTCATAACAAACATTTCCTGATCTAGTTGCTCATTGCAGGGGTTTGGACTAGATGACCCTTAAAGGTCCCTTCCAACCCAAAGCATTCTATGATTCTATGATTTCTACTATGACCTTTTATTTTTTAATCCCAGTCTTGATGACAAATTGTAATTAATCAATAGCAAGCTGCGTTTTGCAAGAAAATGGATTCAGTTGATGTTAATCTCATTCATGGTGTAGGACTGAAGATTACGGCTTCACTGAAATAGTAATAACTAAATTAGGGAGTGTACTGCCTTCATACTTGGTAATAGAACACACAGTGTTAATAACACAACACACAGATTGATTTCCCAGTTTCCTCCAAAGTTTTTATAAAGCCATAACTAACAAATTTTCCAATACTGCAATAGAACTGTAACTAATACATGACTCCTAATGTCCTCAGTATCGGCATGATTTTTGCATTTTGTACACAATAAGCAAAAATATCACTTAAAAATGAAAATTTTAAAAAAAAACCTATTGTCACTGCATTATAAATTTTAGAATTTAAATTCCTGCAAAACATAGTACATGTGAACATTGATTTGATTCTGACATTACATTTCATCT
Source organism: Cariama cristata (assembly GCF_000690535.1). Taxonomy (NCBI): domain Eukaryota; kingdom Metazoa; phylum Chordata; class Aves; order Cariamiformes; family Cariamidae; genus Cariama; species Cariama cristata. The sequence continues at coordinate 7,081 of NW_009631886.1, forward strand.
AAACTTGTACTATAGAGAGAATACTTCTCTGCTGCTTATGGATCATCTAATTTCACTACACAGAAGCGCTACAAGTTTTTCTAGAAGGAAAGTATAAACAGATGGTCAATGAATCTACTTGGTTTAAGGCAGATCATTTTTACCATGCAGCAAAACAACTCTGTTCCACGATATCAGGTTGCTGTCAACATTTTTGTCGGAAAATAGTAAAGTTGTTGTCACATAATCAAGTAACTAATTGAAGAGGAGAAAGAGAGACACACAAATTAGAGACAAATCAGCAAATACAATTCCAAACAGAAGCAATCTCCTAATTATGCCTACTGTATACTCTTAACGAACAAAAAAAATGGGCTTATGTCTTTCAGCCATAGGCAAATTTTCTTTCTCCAAAGGCTGGAAATTAATTTCCTTCCTGCCTTCAGGAAAAAGAATAGAATGTATTGGCACATATGGAGTTCTAGAACTTTTACATAAATAAATTAAATGCTTTAAGGAAGTGAAATTATTTTCATTTTCCATTGTCCCACTTACAGTGTGTCTTTAAAATTCAAGCTGCCCAAGCACAGAGAGTCAAAGACTCAAACTCCAGGTGCTGTTTAGATGTTACAGAGCTATACAATTGTTCAGTTTGTTGCAGTCAACCCACCAAACAAAGCATTTACTGTCACATTTTAGTTCCTTTCTTCTGAAGCATTTATATCAGCTACTGTACGGAATTGGTAGATTGATTATCCTTCCATATAAGGGAAGTTGCATGTACTTCCCTGAATGCTTGCTTTTAAAAATAATACTACTTCATTTGAGAATTAAGTAGAGAACTCTTTCAATAAAATGAATATGAACCTCAGGTGTGAATCTCTACCGATTTTTACCTATAATAACACCTGATACCATATTATTTTTCTGTTGCTATTACCTGTAATGTGCTTTTGATCCATATGTGTTAATAGGACAATACAATAGTATTCCTGCAATGTCTAATGCCCAAGATGGAGCAATTACACAACAGCAAAAACCCTGAACTTCATCCAGCATGTTTTTCAATATTTTATTGACTCTAACTGTACTACTTTGAAAATTCACAGCAACCATTTTAGACTCCGTAGAACTTGACCATACCCAGCCAGTTCCATGGCGTGAAGAATGAACATTCATCACAATTACTTTTACAGAAGTTAAGTAGTTCTAGTTTTAGTTATTAAAAGCTACCACTTCTTTCTACCAACGTACGCTTAGAGTTAATAGTGATCAACTTGCTGTTATTTAGTACATCAGTAAGCGTAATTAAATAGACTTGTCATTTCACAGATGACTTGGAAAGCAGTCCCATAACTTAGACAAGCATAGATGTGTTAATTGATGATTACCTTATAAATGGAGAAGTACAATCACTGGAATGTTTTGCTTTACTATAGACAGTTATAAAATCTTAAGTGAGAATACTGTATCTATGGTATTACAAACAATGAATTAGTTATTTGTGTCCAAAACCTCAAGTAGAAGCATATTTTTTTTAACAAGCATGATAAACATCTTAATGAGTGCTGTCATAAGAGCAACCAAATTGAATCACTTCTGGTTTTTACTCACATCACAACTACTAAGTTTCAGATTACAGTACTACACTTCTACAAGCTCTGGCAGTTATCATCGCAACCTTTGACGAATGCACAGAATCTTCAAACTAGAAAATGACCCCATAGAACTGTTTTGTTTCTTCCGAATGTCTTACCAGCATTCAAGTGGGAGCGCACTCGCTCTGGTCATTGTGCATTTGTATGAACAGTAACAGTGCTGGCTGATGTTACTGCTAAACCAATGAATTGTCTAGCTGCTGTCAGAAACACAGAGTTAAATTCCCGTTCCCTTCCGCCTAGTCTGCACCCTTGACTTCTGTTACATGACCATTGGGTATGGTCACAGTGGATCAATTAACGGGACAAAACCAGGTGGAAATTAGCCCATCACACAATAAGTGATTTAGTTTCCTCAGTCAGTTACTGCAAGGTAACAAGAGTGCCAGTAGAAGGGAAGCACTACAAATACAGCTGATGGCAACATGCTTCTCTTCTAGCCATAGCAAGCCACCAAAATTGCCTTATCGTTAAAAAAGCCCCACACCAAAGACACAACAGATCTTTTGAGACCTTCACAATGGAGAAATAGAGAATTGATTTCAAAGAATGCTGCATACATTTTTTTCTAAGCCTCTCTGAAGTTATTTTTTTCCACCAATTTTCTTTTTCCCTCTAACACAGAACTAATGAGCCTTAAAACAATGTGCAGTATTTTAATAAAGTGAATTTCTACCCTGTTCTACAGAACATTCATTGTTTTCTTCTCGCAGGCTGATGAATATGTCTAAAGCAAAAGTGAAAATCCTCTGAGAAGTTTTAACTTGCTACCAAAACAACACCTCCAGCTGTGAAACTTCTGATTTCTGTAAAATAAGCCAATGCATATGAAGAAATTCTTTATAATTTGTGGCATGAGCATCACTGAGCCCAGTTTCACAGGGAAACTGAGAGTTATTGCAAAGCTGACTTCACAGTAGTACATATTGATATATGTCTGAGATATGATGTTTAATCTGAAAACACCAGCTCTGCCTTCTTTTGTTAAGTGTACATCAGAGAAGTATATAACTACCAAAAATTATAACAACATTTTTTTGAGCTGGTACTTTCCAAATAACTTCTTCATGGCATGCACCAAACTTCAAACAAGCTAAATTTCAACTCTTACTTCTCTCAAGCAATTTTAGTTGTTATTCATTTTCAACTTACATGTGATTTTACTTCAGTGTCATATATAAGACTTTCCCAAAGGCCATGGAATTCAGCTGCAAAAGCAATATATTACATACCTGTTTAGGATAAATCAATCTGGGAACTTGTAAGCTACCACTGCAGCACAAAGCAGTTTACAAGTTATTCTCAACTAAAATTAAGGATTAAGAACAGATATACAAGAGTAATTAAAATATATGGGAAAAAAAATGAGTTATTTTTCTCAAAATCCAAACGCTACTTTCTAACAGACAAATTCAGCAATTTCACAACTTCTGTTTCCTCAATTGTGAGGAGAAATTAATCTCCTTAATTTCTTAACATGAAAGGAAAACTATCATTCTTTCCAGTTTCAATAGAGGATGGATCTATGCTTCCCCAAGATAGAGAGCTATGAAAAGATGGGGTAGGAGATTTTTTTTTTTTTTTTTAACATCAACATGTAGAGGATGAAAAAAAGCACGTAGCTGAATAATGCATAAAACCCAAAAGTTGTGATTTGGGTATCAATCATTTCTAGTCATTCGCTTCTAGCTTTCAGCAAAGAAAGGCAAAAAACACTGAACAACTATAAACCACAATAATATGGGAATCATGTCAAAGTATCAGATTGAATTCTTCCCCAAAAGAAATGCAATGGATAGTTAGGCTTTTCACAACGTGGGAAGAGCAAGAAACGTCTCAGAATCACTGTCTCTTTGACCTTAAACTCACACCTGTACTTCTCCTTCCAGGAGCAGAATCCAACATCCCCAAGCACAAGACAGTAACAGGCAGACCATGCTGTATTGCAGAGCAAAGCCCTACTCTTCTTCTCAGAAGACACCCTGAGGACTCTAAATTTCTTTATTTTTTTTGTTACAAATATAAAAGCGGTACTGTCTTGGGTGCTGGAACCCAGCAGTGGGCTCTGGAAAATGAATGTTTAAACTGATGAGTTTCTTGTGGGTCTCGGAATAAAAATTTGGAGCTTGTTGGGTTGAAATTTTGCATGCTTCTGATTATGACTATACATTTTATTCCACAAGACCAGTTACTTCCACCCATCCACAAGTATTGCAGAAATAAATGACGTGTTGTGGAATCACCTATGCTAGTTCAGTCAAAACCATAAAGAAGAAAGACCAAATATATTGGTTCCATTGACAAAGAACAAAGTTAAACAGTATATACAAATAATACCTTTAACAAGTAACCCTATAAACACTTTTAGCCTTTCCAAGATTTTCTTTCATTGTAATTGCTCTAGACCTTCTCAAAATATCACATACCTGCTGGTAGCACCCAGTGGTTAGCTGCAATGATATCCTCATTCTCTTCTTCCAGGTTTTCAGAGCTTGGTCCTTCTTCATTCAGATGAAAAATATGAAGAGAAAGACTGCTTTTGCTCAAGTCAATAGGCTAGAATGGACATAAACAGACTTTTAATACATCGTATTTCTCTCATTCAAAGCTAATTATAACATAAGTTCTCAGCTGGCATTCAGCTTTGAAGACTACTACTTCTGTTTCAGACCTTGCTAAGGAGCGTAGGTCCAAAATCTTAGCCACCTTTTCCTGGTTATACCAGTCGGCCTAATAAAAGATACTACATTGTCCTATAGACCTTGTCTTGCTTGTGTCCTTAGGCTATCATAGGCATATGAACAGAGCTGTACATTCTTGACTATGAATACCTGTCTGTCTTTCAGTTTCAGCTCCGTATCCACAATTGACACAGACTGCACATTGCTGTTAAGGAAACCATCATCAAACTCCGTCCACTTGTAATCACCAAACACAATGTTATGTCTGTTCAACAGCTTTAAGACACTTATCCTGATATCTTCTTTCTTGGCCACACTAACAAGAAAGAAATAGCATTATTTATGGCATTGACATTTATAAGGAAGTATGAACTAATACCAGCGGGCTTTCTTTCATACATTAAGCCTACATGGAAAACAGCTTTCATCTCACAAAAAGAAAGCCAACAAAAAACACCCCAAACCAAAAAAAAAAAAAAAAAAAAAAAAGCCACAAACCCCCAAAACAAACCACCCCCAAAAAACCAACCCACACAAAAAGAAATCCAAAACCTACTCAATCTCCCCCATAACATTCTGCAGAAAAAAAACCCTATCAAATTCAGTTTGTTTATAAAGCCAACAAATTTGGTACTTGTTTTTAATTTGTGCATTAAAAGACACAAGCCGAAGAATACTATTTGCTCTGTTTGAAGTCATATCAGGGGACATGGAATGATTCAGCTAGAAGATTTCAAGATTGGAAATCAGTTATGCAATCTGACTGTGTTTCACTAGGAACACCAGAAAAACTCATAGTCAAGCTACTAGACTGAATTTGGTACACTTAGCTTGCAAGATTTATTATGATTTATTATGCTTGCACATCTGAGGACAACCGATACCTCAGGATGGGGACAAGCTATAAGGAGAATGCCAGTGGGAGAGACAAAAACTGCAGGAAAAGGAATACCATTTTAAAATTTCAGAAAGGCTTTAACTTGATTTTGCAATTTCAGTGATGCATTCCCAGTGCGAATTTCCAGCTCCTTGTCTAAGTGTGACAAAAAGAGAGTAGTTAATATTTTGTGCCTTGGACTCTCTCCCATAGTATCCAGATAGCCAAACTGGTAAGATAAGGACTAGATAAATGGACACCAAGGTGGCTGGACTGTCAAGCTCAAAGGGTTGTAATTAGTAGGACAAAGACTAAGCAGAGCTGCCAGTAAGTTTTGCAGGAAAAGGTGGGGTGGTGCTGTCAATACTGGGACCAACACATGTTTTTGCATCTTCATTTACGCCCTGGACAATGGGATGGAAAGCAACTGCAGCAAGTTAATAGATAACACCGAAGCAGGAAGAGCTGTCAGTATACTAGGGAGCAAGGCTGCTATTCAGAGGGACATCTGCAGGTTGGAGATATGGTTTGACAGGAACCTCTTGAAGTTCAACAAAAGGAAACATGAAATCCTGTGTCTCCATCTACTGCCTAAACAACAGCACAGATCAGAGGCCAACTGGATGAAAAGCAGCTTTGCAGAAAAGGACCCAGGGGTACTGGTGGACAAGGTGGCAATGAGTCTCTATTGTGCCCTGGTTAGAAATAAGGCCGACCTTATTTTAGGTTGTGCTAGCAAGAGTTCAAACACTAGGTAAAGTGATTCTTTCTGTCTACTGGCTGTTTGTGAGACCACATCTGGAGTACTGTGTGTACTTTTGGGCTCTGTTGTACAACAGACAATGATATACTGGCGCAATGGCAGTATATGGCAACCAGCTTGATTATGAGACAGGATCACATGACATACAAGTTGAAGCTGAGAGAAACAGGTTTGTTCAACCTTAGGAAGAAATGCCTGTGTGGAAGATCACAGCAGAGTATGGAGAAGGCAGAGCAGAGGTGCCCAGCACAAGGACAAAAGACCACCGACACAAGCTGCAGCAAGTAAAGCTCTGATCAGAGAGACCTGCTTGATTTCTGATGAACTTCCACATGTATTTGAACGTTGTCACACACATTTGGGAGCGCTTGCTTCAAATCCCCAGCGGCTTCGTCCATCTTCCTCGCTCCTAGGGGGAAAGCGATACCAAACAGAAGCAGGCTTTCAGCGACCGTTATACGTTATACCGTTACACGCCAACGGTACGACCACTCCTTCCCGGCACGAGAGACACTGCCCCGTCAACGTGCACCCCGCTCACCACGGGAACCGGCACTCCCCTCCCTCGGGAGATAGCGACGACAGCTACAGGACACGTTATAAGCGCAGC
>NW_009631887.1:0-1327 GCF_000690535.1 Cariama cristata
GAAGGGATCTTGGCTGTGCCCTCAGGGAGCAACAAGTAGGCACTAGAGCATTGGCCAATGTAGCCGGTTACACTGCCGAGCTGGGACTGTTGTTGCTGATGTCCTCTTGCAGACTTTTGCAGAGCCTCTCTGCCCTCTTCCATGCTGCCCTGGCCCTCTTTGCTCCTTACCCTCTTGCCAGAGAACTGCCCGTGCACTGTAGCTGCAGATCTGTGGGTCAGAAGGAGCCTTCCTCTTGCACCACAAGTCCCCAGCCCTCCCCTGGACAGGACTCTCCATTCAGTGAAGTGCTTCTCTGGGGTGGTTTCCCTACCTCACAGCAATTGGGACCTTCCTTTGCAGGGTCTCTCCTCTTTGTCACTCTCGATGGTGCACAGACTGCTCCTCTCCTCACACACATCCTTCATCCGGACTTCAGTTCCCAGACCAAAGCGTAGTCCCCATTGGGGACACCACTGTCGCCCCAGAGCCAGGGAGAGGCACTCCCTGGAGCTGAGGCCCCAATGGCAAAATCCTCTCCCCGGACGTCTGTCACCTCTGATGGGCCAAGGGCAGTTGACGAAACCAGACCACACTGTCCAGCCCAGCTGCAGCCCTTCACATCCATCGATCCCTGCCCAGAGGAAGAAAGACCTGCTCAGCAGCTCCAACAAGCTGCTGGGCTCCTCTCTTGTAATCTCTTGCTGCTACAGACCCCTTCTCGCCCATCAGGACCACAGTGAAAACGGTAACCCAGGACATCCTCCGCTGTCTCCAGTCTGAGCATCTCCCCAGTCAAGCAGTGAGGCCAGGGAATGGCACATACTGGACTATAGTCCCACAGTGATGTGCACGTCCTAGCCCCTTGCAGATCTTCGACCTCATACCTGGCTCCCCAGGCACGCACCTCCAGAGAAGCTTGGCTTTTGTTCTGACTGAGCGCAAGTGAGAGGCAGTGAGAAGGGGATTCCATCTGTCTGAGCAAAGGTCTCTCTTGTCACCTTGGAGCATGGGCTTGAAAAGGCTTGGCCGTAGGGGTCGTGCCTGCAGGATTATCACTGCTCCAAAAGAGTCCTTCTAGGTTGTTCTTGAGCCAGAATGGCTCTCAGTCGTTACTGAGGATGGGCTTTGGGGCCATGTGTGCAAAGCAGAAGAGATGATCAGTCCATCCCTTTAACTCCACTCAACCCCTCCAGAAGTTCACAGTGACTGGGGTCTTATTTTGATTCCCCCAAACCCTCTCTGCCAGACAGGGCCTCAGCAGGGAAAAAAATCTATGGCACGGGGCAACACAGATGCCCCAGCTTTACCACCATGATGACACCATCTCTGCATGTGGTCACATTAT
>NW_009631888.1:0-12811 GCF_000690535.1 Cariama cristata
TGGGTCATAACAACCCCATGCAACACTACGGCCTAGGGGAAGAGTGGCTGAAAAGCTACCTGGCAGAAAAAGACCTGGAGATATTCGTTGACAGCTGGCTGAATATCAGCTGGCAGTGTGGCCAGGTGGCCAAGAAGGCCAATGGCATCCCCGCTTGTATCAGAAAGAGGGTGACCAGCAGGAACCCTCTGTACTCAGCGCTGGTGAGGCTGCACCTTGAGTACTGTGTCCAGTTCTGGGCCCTGTACTTCAAGAAAGACCTTGAGGTGCTGGAGCATGTCCAGAGAAGAGCAATGAAGCTGGTGAAGGGTCCAGAGCACAAGTCTGATGGGAAGTGACTGACGGAGCTGGGGGGGTTTAGCCTGGAGAAAAGGAGGCTGAGGAGAGACTTTATCATTCTCTACAACGACCTGAAAGGAGGTTGTAGCAAGGTCAGTGTTGATCTCTTCTCCCAAGTAACAAGCGATAGGACAAGAGGAAATGGCCTCAAGTTGCGCCAGGGGAGGTTTAGATTGGGTATAAGGAAGAATTTCTTCACCAAGAGGGTTGTCAAGCATTGGAAGAGGCTGCCCAGGGAAGTGGTTGTGTCACCATCCCTGGAGGTGTTTAAAAGATGCATAGATGTGGTGCTTATGGACATGGTTTAGTGGTGGACTTGACAGTGCTAGGTTACCGGTTGGACTTGATGGTCTTAAAGGTCTTTTCCAACCTAAACGATTCTATGAGTCTATGACTTTATGATTTTTTGTTTTGCATTTTGTCAGACTCTCCACACAACATGTATATTGTCGGCTGAATGAAATTGGAAAAACAAAACTCCTAAAAATTTTTGCTTCTTGCTTTATGCATTATTGTTCTGACTACCAAAACAATCAGTCCTTACTGTGAAATTAATCTCTCTCCCTGGCAGTATTTTAGTGTAAACCAGACAAACTTGAAATCACCCTCACAATGGCCACTGCTGTGGACTCCTGCTGAGATTAACAAACAGGTCAAATAGTGACCCAACAAAGACAATATCCTACTCTTAGGTCAAGACTGAGGCTTTTGAAAAGAAAGTGTGTAAATGCTGGCATTGCTGCCACCCTGGTTTTCCTGCTGTGGATAAATGCAAGATGCAGTTTTCTAGGTAATGTAGGTCTGGTACTTCTCAGAAACACTGAAAATAAAACAATCTTGAAAAATAAGATCACAATGGTAGATTTTGAAGGAAACTGGATGGCAAAAATGGTTAAGCATTTGTTTTTTATCTCCAAAACATAGACAAGTGTTGCATCTGTGATACATTAAATCAAAGTAGAGGTCTCACCATTGCCCTCCAAGAGGAACAGAGGAGGTTAATGTGGTGGGTGGACTCCACTTGGGAAAAGCCTGTAATGTGACTCCACTGATCAGTATGATCAGGAGGAGATGCTTTGGAAACCATTCCTATGCTTATTTTAAAACTACATGGCTAGTTTGAGCAAGTTATGGAAGTTTCTAATCTTTTTTTAATAGTATTTTATTGCACATCACAGACTGTTTCTGTCTTATTCTTCCCCCATCAATCTAACCAAGATGCCACAATGTTCCTTCACTCTTCTCTTTGTATTAATGATGTCTACACCGCCTTCAGTCATGTTTGCCATCTTCCACTTACCTTCTGTCAATAAGGCTTTGGTTTCAAGGTCCTGAACAACTGAACTCTTCTTGCAGCTCTTTTCTCTTTTTGTTTTCTGTTCTGTCATCTCCATTTTCTCTGTTGCGTGAAAAGTGACAAATACAACTAATTCTGACTACAGCGCCTTGTTCTATGCAACTTTCAGCTAGTATCCCACCATCTTTCCACTTCCAAGTCCCTCCTTTAAAACATGCTTGAACGCTTTTTCTAGTGAAGTTTGTAAACCACCAATTTCTTCCACAAGAAGTCATAACAGCAATACTGTTACTCACTCGCTCTCCCCTGCTGAGTGAAAGTCCATATAAACATATATTTATGATCACTGACTGACAGAATTGCACAAAAATTAAGTAAATAAGATTTTTTTTCAGTATTAAATGCATTTTCTCTTCTTCTTGTCTTTCCAGAGGCAAATTTTAATATATTGTCAAAAGTTTTAACAAGCTGCAGACACTATTGGAGTTCTGCCATTAGAAATTTCAAAATTTCATTCAGAGCATATTTAGTATTTATAATGCTATGTAGAATCTATTCTTAGTTAAATTATAAATAAAAACAATGTTGTCCAGATAATTTCATGTATTTTCTATTATAACTATAAACTATAACTAGGATTTTTCAGTAAAATTTTTATATTTCATAATCTGGCCAGCTTATTATTGGAATTGCAGTTTAAAAATAATAGTTTAGGGTGTGACTGTGTGCAAGCATGCATAATATGTCTACACACGCATCCCACTCTATGCTGACTGAATATCAGTGTAGCAAGGTACAAGATAATTGCATGCTGGTTGTGCCTGTGGATGTCCACAGTACTCAATGATACACTGGCTTTGGGCAGGCCATGGCAGATGGTGCGTTTGGATGTGGGTTTTTCCAGATGAAGGTAGAGAAATCTCTCTTTAGGCTTTCACAGCTTGCCATGTAAATACTATTGTTCTGGTCAGCTCTGATTTATATCCAAGGCTATGGTAAGATAAAAAAGGGTCCTTACCCTTCTGTCACAAACTCCTCTTTGTTGAAGTTTCTTTTGTCAAATAGCTCATACTCTGACTCATCTTTTTTCAGTATTGTGTTTAGCTTCAGAATTCAGTACTGTTTTACTCAAAATATACTTTAATTGCAAACTGAGTATTTCCTGAGTAAAAATTGCAGAGTTACTATTTGCTTTAGATTTAGTATTTTAAATAGATTTAATATCATTTTTGCATATTGGTACTGAAAAAATCATCTAAGTTGGTCTTTTCTACATTTCTTTTTTTAAATAATTGTAAAATCTCCTGCTGTAAATGAGTTTAACAAAATATATGAGTGTATTCACAGCTTCTAGAGAATAAAAGTTGCAACTGAAGGTTTTTCCCTCTGCATTTTTGCAAACAAACAATGTGGTTGTCAGAGAACCTAATCAGTATTTGAGCTGACAAACAACCAAACAAAAAAGGTATTTAGCAGGGCCTCTGATTTCCCTAATGACAGAATATACCCATCAAGGAAACTCAGTAGCAGCTGCTCCATTGTGTTAAAGATTTGAAGATGTCTTCGTTTTGAAAAAGTTTGGAGGGTTTTCTTTACTTTCACCAGAGAATATGTAAAGAGGCATTTTTATTTCTTTTTGTTGTGGGGAGAAATCAGCTGATTAGCCAACTTAATACTGCTTTCTGTGATTGTATGTACTGAGTTCTTCAGTTTCAAAACTACATCTTGTGTGTCAATTATGATCAGATAATTACTGATAAGAAATGTGACTTGCTCACTGGGCTATCACGTAACATCCATCTGGAAAAACTCCAGTGTGCACCTTGCAAGAAAGAGGAGAACCCTCATCTTGTTATGGATGACAGTTTATTTCCTGTACATTTAACTCACATTCCCTTTGAATATTAATTATTTTATTGTGTCTGCTTTTATAATTTAGGTCCATAACATCTATTGCCATAATGTGATGAGGCTTCCAGGTAGTCCTAATAAAATACATATATTTGCATGGTTGGGTAAACATTTAGATCTGTTTTTCCCTTGAGGGTGAAAATTGATCTTGTGTTAAACAGGATAGATATTGATAAGAACACTGATATTGAGCTCAGCTGAAATCAATGTTTTCTCATAACTGATTACAGAATTCTGTGAGTAGCAGTAAAGGAACTGAGTAATAAAAATATGAAGACTTGAATCATCTGGGTGAAGAGAAGTGATGAATTGTAAAATCATAGTGAATGATTTGAACAAAAGAGGGAGTGCAGGACAAGCCAAGGGTAGCCAATGAAACTGAGACGGGGAAACAAGAAGTGGTTAAGGAGAATGAAACAGCAGATTAGGACAGCTTCAGTGAAGAACAGCTGTGTTAGAAGTAATAAGAATAAAAATTCCCAGGTAAAATCTGGAAGTTTGACTGGGGCAGAAAAGCATGCTTGTCTGTCATAGCCTTTGTCCTGGAATTTTATACAATGGTCTAGTTATATTGACTTCATGACTTCCATATATTATGGAGACTTGGACAGAGACTCCATAGGTCCATTTATGCCTCTCTCAAATTGGCAGCAGTATCTCATATCCAAAAGAATCCGAATCTTCAGAGAAGTCTGGGAGAATGATGTCTGCAATAGCAACTGGAGTTTACCTAGAAAATAAAAGACTGAAAGGGGTTTCCGTGTTACATCGTTGTGTCATAAGTAACAATTTTCAGATTTTGAAAAGTATAATACATTAACAGAATTAGATATGCTTATATTCAACTGGTGATGGTAGCTTGCTATATTCTGAATTTACTCTGGAATCAGAGGGTGGATTCTTAGTTATAATCTGTGCAGCCAGGATGACTGCAGTATTGGTCGCACTTATGAATATTTGGAGGAGGAACGGGAGAGCTGTTCACCAAATGAAGCACTTGACCACTTAGTCGTAAGTGCTGACGATTCCTTATAACACTTTTACCAGTCAAGAAGAGTCTAAGTAGGATTCATGCATCTTGGATGTGTATTATTTAGAATATTTAGCACTTTGTGAGTGTACTGAGCTTTAGAAAGAAGAATAGAAGCAGCATTTGTTTGCTGGAATAGGATGCATCCTCACAAGAGGAGCTTTGCGAGTGCACACATCTACCTGTTCTTTTTTGAAGTACTTCACTGCTGCTTTTCAGTGCTTGTTGTTTCACTGGTGCCCTGTAGGCACTTAGCTCTACGATGAAGTACTGTTTACCACAGACAGCTCAAAGGACTTGAATTTGTAGTTTCAGTAAGAGCTGAGCTATGAAACAATAAGGCATAGGCATGTCAAAGCAGATGACTTCCTCGCCGTTTCAGTCGTCGTTTCCGATTGTTGCTGTGGACGTTCCTGCTTCTCTCTCTTCATCTGGCACATATTATGAGAAAGCAATGTATATATACATATCTATTTTATATAAATAGATATAGAAGTCCCCTAGTACTTACATAAAAATTCTTTAGCGTTTATTATAGGAGTCCTCAGGATTGGATTGAGTTTACAGATGTGCTTGAGTGATAGGAAATTCAGAGTGGTCTTAGTGAGGCAATCATTTCCCTAAAACAGTGGCTACATTGTCAAGTGTTGTTTGTTTACATCTAATCAGGAAGTTATGGTCAAAATTTAAATTAATCTACAGGTTCACCCATATCCACTTTTTCTAATCTGAGGAAAATGATTGAAGTAATGCATTTGGGGAGTTTTACAGCTTTTGCCTTATCAACGTGCCCATCAGTAAGAAAGTGTTAGTGAGTTCATTTATAAACTCATTATTATACCCTGAAGTGGACACAAAATCTATATTCACTCATTGCTAGAATGCTGAATTTAAATTAATTTGTCTTAATTGAGACACCATCTTTGAATTTGATATTTGAAGATAGGATTAATTCACAGCCATCTGTTATCTTATCTTGCCTTGGTTAATGATAGGCCCAGCAGTTTGGGGAAATGAAATGAACAGGCACAGGGGTCACTGTCATTATTTGGATCATTTCATGTGATGCAAATTAAGTCAGGTACATCACTGCAGCTAATACTGCATATAGTTCATTTAGTGAAGGCTCTCACATTGATCAGTTTTAATTTCAGTTCAAAAGGCTCATATTGCTCTCTTCAAGGTGGTGTCTTGGGTACTAGTCATGTGCAAAGAGTAGACAGTAGGTCTGGTAGCTACTTTCTTTTGTCTGTTCTTGATTCTTTAAACAGTTCTTACAGATTAGGGGTTTGGTATGGAAACAGGCATATTGATCACGGATGTTCTGAAGGGAAGAAAGATTACCCAGTTAGCCAAATGTTGTTATGAGCTGCAATTGTGCAACCTCTTTGCAGCTATAACTGGAATTGATACGCAGGAAGGTGATTTAATTCTAGAAGCACAGCAATAAAGTGATGACAATAAAGTGATGTTAAATAGATTTAATTCAGAAACTGAAAATTACTGTGCAAATTTCAACTGTGAATCTGCAAACACTTCAGCGACCCAGTTACACTTTATTATTTATTTTCCATTTATTTTCATATTTAGGGGCATTTCTCACTTGCTTGGGGTCTGATACTCAGATTTTCTTAGCAAAAAGCCTAAACATAATATTTTGATTTTTTGTTTCATTATACCTGTCTTTCACCACCTTGGTGATGAAAAGGAATCCCAGAGCCAGTGCAAAGCACTGCCAGAGCTGATAAATATCCTTCAGCAGAGATGAAAATTAGGCTCTGACACGTTTCTGGCACAAGCAGAATCTTTCAAACAATGTTCCTGTTATTATTTTGCTTATGAGGAGAAGCTTGTACTATAAGACTAAATCACTTATCAGACGTTTAATTAAAACTTTAGTGCTTTGCAAGGTAGAAATCTTCTCTACTTAACAGAGATGGAAGCTGAAAAATGAAGTGACTTAATCAGTGCCCTGTAGTGAGTCTTCAGCAATTCTTGGACTTGCATACAGGAATCCTGCTTTCCAGCCTCATCTGCTTAATATCTTCGTTCTCATACTGACTGTAGCTATAGCAGTTCCACGGGCATTATCCCCGGCTTGCACCTGTTTTTCAAGGATCAGCTCTAGTTGTGGGTGTTTCGTTAGTATGTTCACATTTTATTAGCTTTCTCTGCAAATGGCCCCTGCAAGTATTTTGATGTGCTCTTTCCTTGACTAAATAGTTTAAGGCTACACCAAATTTATTAATATTATTATTATTTTGCTAATGCACTATATTGCGTATTTGATGGTAAGCAGTTTCACATCTGTGGCTGAATGATAGAAGCTAAAGCTGATATGGATTTTCTATTTTCCATCATTCCGTATCATTTGTAAACTCTTTAGTTCTGTAAAAGATCTGCTTTAAATAAATAAATGTATCCTGACTAATCCTCTTTGAATAAGTGGAAAGCATTTAATCCCATGATTCTGTAAATCCAGGGTAGCTGTCAAATTGTGTGTTCATTTTTCTGCATTATCTAAATCGGTTTGTATCAGATCTTTCATTGACAACAACAGTTTGTTATTTGGATTAAACACCTCTCATGCTCTATAACCTTTCATTTAAGAGTCATTTGCATCCCTTTTTTTGGCTGCTACTTCAATCATCTATATTTTAACAGTTCTTTAGGAATATTTGCTGCTAAATATTCACACTGTGTTTCAAATTGCTAACACTTCTTCAAGATCTGAAATTCAAACTATTTTTGTTTGTGTCACCAAGAGGCTGAATTCATTTATCAGTTTTCAATTTAAGAAAATAAAAATAGATGATTCATGAACTTCATTTCAAAATTTTTAAAAGTAGTTCATTAATTGAACAGCAGCTGGGGGGAAAACTAATCAGCTCATTTCAACTGGAATAGCTCATTATCATTTTGTCTGATGAAATCTTTGGAGACTGGTTTCATAGGAAGTGGGTCCTTCATACAGTTGCCCCTCAGCTGCCTGGAAAAAGGTCAATTGCCCCCCATACAGTAATTAAAACTCATATTAGGACATGCACTTCCATTTTTTAACTGCTAGGGATAGAAGCCCTCTGGTTGCCTTTTGACATGAAGGATGTGTTTGGATTCTTTCAGTTCTTCAGGATAGTTTTTAATGGCTCAGACTGTGGAATACTGATTTCTAAAACCAGAATAAATATGAGACGTCTTGTCCAAGTAGCTGAAACACTTCTTTCTGCTGGTAAATCTCTTAATTTTGGCCACAGGGATGTAAAGGATGGCATCTCAATTTTAGCTTGCAATATCCAGAGTCAGGCAAGACTTTAGTTTGGGAATCAAGGAGGTTTTTGAGATGATGCATATAATTCAGGGCCATATGTTACCTCTTGAACTTTTCAGTCTTAATACCATCATTGTAGGACAGACCTTGTTTCTAAATATGATTCCCAATAAAATAATATAGACTCATAAATGAAAGCAAAAGATGGAGAGTCAAGATTCCTGGATTGTGTTCCATGGTGTTGTTTGACCTGAGAGTAACTTTTGCTTCATTTTGAGAATGTTAAAATGAAACTTTCCTATAACCAGGGTTACATTGAAGTTAGGTCCATTATTTTTTGAAAAGAGCTTTGAAATGGCTACGTGAGGTGAGATGTACGAGAGATGTGTATAACTATAGTAGCCATAATTTTAGTGTTAGGTTTGTAATGATTTTGCCAGTGATCGACATTGCAGTAGAGTAACAAAACTCTACAACTTTTAGAAAGTAATCGCTAACTGTTCTTTAATGTTAAAATATCCAAACATATTTTTATACTTAAACTAAATGAAGAAAAATTTTGTTATTCAACTGTAGCTTTTGACACTTGATAATAGCATAATTATAAATAGAAAACCAAAGTCCTTTCTTTCATTATCTTGGAGACTAAATAAGTTTATAAAGTAAGATGTAAGGAAATGATTGTATGGTTTTTCAAGTCTGTCATGTATCTGTGCGATTTTTCTCTTTCAACCTGTGCATACCAGCATAACATGATTTAGGTCACAGATAATTAACAAAAATTTTAAAAACCCTAACACACTACTGAGCTGAGTAGTCATTTTTATGAATTAAATTTACTGTATATCTGCTGTGAAGTAATTGCTGAAAGTTCATCTGCAAATTTTGTAATTAAAAATAGCAAGCACTGAAAGTACTGGAAAGTACTGAAAAATAAATATTTTGTTTGAGCTTCCATACTGCCATAAACCTTCAATAAGGAAAGTAAGGCTGACTATAAAACTAAATTCTAGTTAAGATTGTTTAACTCCAGTTAGGACATCAAAATATTTTTCTAAACTTTTTTCACAATAAATATTGTAATTCTTCAAAAAAGAAAATCTGTATTGAGATTAAAAGCATTTTTTGTGAGTGATTAACTTTCTCCAGGAAAATTCATATAGAAGTAGTTCTTCTCTAATCTTACTTTTACGCTGTGGGGGGAAATATCTGCTTTAATAATCATACTCTGTATATGTCTTTTGTTTATGAATCTTGGTGGTACTGCCAGAACAATGTCAAAAACTTGAAAAAGTTCTTTCTGCTTCTCAAAATTATAATTTCACTTAATAACAACACCAACTTTTTACAACACCATTTCTTTTTATTTGCGTTTTAAATTATGAACCTATAGAGTTTAGTGTATTATATTTTCTAGTGTGTCTCTGCCACCATGAGGGCAAAAATTTACTTTTCCAGGACAAGTTGCTAACTTAACCTTGCCAAACAGCTGAAAAGTTGGCAGTATTGGGTGTGCTTTATAAATACGTGCTAAAACTCTGAGATGCGTCAGTAGCATGATTAAATCAAAATCTCTGGTGAAGGTTGTTGACCTGGTTTCCATCTGGTTTCTCAGTACTTCAGAGGAAAATCAAGGCTCTTCAATCTCCCCTTGGAAGCATGACACAGGAAGAATGAGACTGTTTATCCTGGGCAAATAATAAATGTTAACTCAGCCCCAAACCTAAGCAGTATATACTATTTACATTTAAGATACCACCTTCTGTGTAGCAAATATGGGCTGGAGAATAATTATGGAGCACAGCATTTGGAAACTACTTAAGTCTGTCCTTTTATGTACACACGTGATATGTTTGCCAGATAGAATGTTGGTTTTAGCCCCTTCTGCTGCTTAGTCAGACGTATTGGACTTTACAGGCATTTTCGCAGACATTTCAGTGATGATTTTGGAAATATGTAATCTTATCCTACAAACAAGTAACTTTGAGCTTTATGTATTCGCTATAGGAAGAAAATTGTTATTTAACTGTGAGAAGATGAACTAGAACTCAGGGATATTGCACAACAAATCATTAAATTTGTGGTACGTGGCTCTCAAAATCATAGAATCATAAAATGGTTTGATTGGAAGGTACCATAAAGATTATCTAGTTCCCTCCTTTCTGTCATGGACAGGGACACCTTCAACCAGACTGGATTGCTCAAAGCCCCATCCAACCTGGCCTTGAACACTTCCAGGGATGGGGCGTCCACAGCTTCTCTGGGCACCTGTCCCAGTGCCTTACCACCCTCACAGTGAAGAATTTCTTCCTTACATCTAATCTAAATCTACTCTCTTCCAGCTTAAAGCCATTGCCCCTTGTCCTATCACTTCATGCCCTTGTAAAAAGTCTCTCCTTAGCTTTCTTCTAGGCCCCTTTAGGTACTGGAAGGCTGCTCTAAGGGTCTCCCCGGACCCTTCTCTTCTCTAGGCTGAACAACCCCACACCTCTCAGCCTGTCTTCACGAGAGAGGGACTCCAGCCCTCTGATCATCTTCGTGACCTCCTCTGGACTCGCTCCAACAGGTCCATGTCCTTCTTGTGCTGGAGGCCTCAGAGCTGAACGCAGTAAAATAAATTGTCAAGTATACTATGAGTTTAAGTAATTTGTCGCCATTGATATACATTTTCATTGTCGCGCTGCTTTGCAGTGAGTTACCTTTTACACCTTCTTCCATAAACTCTATAATTGGATTCTGCCCTTGTATCAGCAGCTCCGGAGGTATGTCTGTTTTATTTTAATTGTGCTCTTCAAAAGACAGCTTTGTGCTTTGAACTTTTTGTGATAATTGTATTTTATAATAATGTTTGTGATATGAAAAACAAGCTTGAAAAGAATAGAATAGAAGTAAACAAGAGTTTTTCAGTGACTTTCTTGGTATAATATGTCATGGAGTTTAGTATGAACTTAGTTCTTCCCTTATAATTACCTTAATCATGGATAATTGCTGGCTGGGAGAGCAGTATTAGAATCAATTTCATAATTTGATACAAGTGAGTTTATGGGCATGACTACCAAATAGCAAAAAGATCATGTTTCAAAATCTCCAAGAAAGAATTATATCCTGTGCCAGTGTTTGTGCATATAAAAGCCATTGAGATTGATCTCTTTTTTTGCATACAGGAATGTGGCTCATCTAGTTAATTACTTTACTTGCAGATTCAGTGAAAATTAGAAGCTGTATTCAAATCCTGTGCTTTTCCCTATGTATTGCATTACTTAAACACAACTTTTTCAGAATTTCAGAACATATTTAGTACAGGAATTATATATTTTGTACTATTGCCTTGGAAGCCCATAGTGACAAATTGCTAATGGTCACATGAAAGAATGAAGTGGCTTAAAATGTTCTGTTTATTCA
The DNA here is from genome assembly GCF_000690535.1 of Cariama cristata. Lineage (NCBI taxonomy): Eukaryota > Metazoa > Chordata > Aves > Cariamiformes > Cariamidae > Cariama > Cariama cristata. The sequence continues at coordinate 11,248 of NW_009631888.1, forward strand.
CTAAATATGTATGAATTCTGTAAAGAATTCTGTAAAGACTATAAACTTCTTTGAAGACTATTTATTTTTGTTACCCATGGTTTAATACACCTCTTTTTCTTTTAAATGCATACCAAATTTTCTGCATAAGGTATCTGTAATGGCCATTTATAAAGAGTGCAACCTCTTCTACCTCAAATGCCCTCAGGAAATCACTTCACTGATGGGCACCTCTTTATTTCAAATAACAGAGGAGTTCATTTAAATGCTACTGAGGTGATAGACACCTGAAGAGAAGCTTCTGATTAAATGATGCAACTGTGCTCAAAGTCTGTGTTCTCATGGAATTTCAGAGCACTGTACAAACAGAACTTTCATATTTTTGAATTTCTGTAATATTCTAGTTTTGCTTTCACATGGTTTTGTTTTTCAGTAAGCCACTTTCAGCGTTGCATTTGTCCGGAGCATCAGAGGAATCAGTGTGACTGATGCTCAAGGTTTCAGTTTTGTGATACTGGCTCCCGTTACTGGGGACTGTCCCTAAGTGCGGCTCTGCATCAGTGTGGCAGGCCACTGGCCCTGGCCCCTCCTAGTGCCACTGCAATCATGCTGTGCATGTGAAACACTCACAATGTGGATTTATGGAGTAAAAATGACGGTGATAGATGTGGAGCAGTGACTAAGACAGTGCAGTGTGATGGCTTGATTAGGTGCTCCATTGGATAAAATGACCCGGAAGGAAGTGGCGGTTTTGCCCCAGGGAAGACATTCAGAAAAGGCCCCTAGGCTTAAGTTATATCCATATTTTTCATTCGTTTGCTTTGATGAGGATTTGTGTGAATGATAACTTTTCCTCCTTCTTCTAAGCTAATAGCTCTGTGCAGTCCCTGGTGGCTGCCTGGCCGTGGGCAACAGGAGTGTGGGGGGAGCATGGAACATGCCGCCGGGGCCTCCCCAAGGTCTTAGTTGAATTCCCCAAGGAAACAATACGATATATAGGTTTTCATGGCTACAAAAGACACAATAGCCAACTACCACGCACTCCTGGTCTAAGCAGTTAACTACCAATTTTAAGGATGCTTACGTGCCCAAATACTCTTCATATTTAAGTGGTTTTTTCATTTTTATCTACAGCGTTTGGTGGCCGAACCCGTACCATAAAACCATCAGATAGGAAAATGCATATTTTGAACTGAATTGGCACTTTTGTGAAAATGTTCTATTGATGATAGACAGGCAAGGTATGCTACATAAATTAACTCCCAGTAGCTTCACCAAGCACTGAGTTGAATTAATGTCTTATTCTTGTCAGTTTGCTTTCCCACATTAAATCAGAAACCATGCTTTTTTTACTGAGATTTTTTAGATCAAATTCTTAGATTTTGTATAGATTAAATTTTGCCAAAGCAGAGGAGGAATGGAAATTTCAGTGTTTTAAATAAAAATTCAGTGGGCATAATTTTGATGATAAATGAATGCCCTACATTCTCTTCAAGAATCTGAAAGTGAAATGTGTTGTAAGTAAAAGAAAAAAAACCACATAATTTATAGTTGCTAATCAATGGGGGGGGGGGGGGGGGCAAAA
>NW_009631888.1:12842-20104 GCF_000690535.1 Cariama cristata
GGGGGGAAGAACAGCAAGATTTAAATAAAAAATCCAATTTTAACCAGGTGCAATAGTCATGAAACATGGATATTGTATGGAGAAAAAGCCCTCATGCTGTTAGGTTTGGTTGAGAATTAAATTTTGCTAGATACTTATGTGGGTTTTTTTTCTTGGGATATACTTATTTCATTGTGTTATTTTAAGTGATGTTAACAGAATCTAGACTTCTGTATTGAAATAAAATTCATAATTAATAATTGAAATAAAGATTTTGTTTTAAATTCTGCGAATTACAGGTTGATAGTCCCCTTTAATGAATTAGAGTCCTTTGAGGATGAAGCTTGTCATTAACACACATCATCAGCTGATACATTTTAATAATACATAGAGTTGGAAGAGAGAGGAAGTGTAAGCTACTGAAGCTTGCAAAACCAATCCCCTAAAGCTTTCATGTTTTATATGAGCATATGTTTTGGAAGTGGTGGTGTTGACACTGGTGGCACTAATCTCCTCTTTATCTTGTTTTGATTAAAAGGATATTTGAATATTATTTTTGGCAAACTTTTATCTAGCCTCAAAGGAGTTCCCTTGTAGAAGCTACAGAGAAATGATTGTAATAAACACACATTGTACGATACATTTACATCATATATTATAGGCACTGCTGGTGTGCTCCAAGAATGCAAAATACTCCCCCAAAAAATCAAATGAGCTTGTGTTCAACGCCAAGCATGGGAAAATGTAAAATAATGCTCCATCATATTTTTTCTTTGGCAAACCAAGCTGTGTGAATTACTTCAGCTATGTAAAGGACACTGTGCATTAGATTATTCAATAATTCACTTAGTAATATATATGGTTAGGAGACAAAAGGTTACAGTAGTTTTGTGACAGACTGCTATTTTTTATAAAAGCACACATCCCTTTTTCTTTACATCATTTTTATCACCTCTCAGATGGCTAGGATAACATTCTATAAAAACCTTAGTTTTTTATATCATAAGTGGTATTAACAGTATAAAACTGAATTTTCAAAATACACAACACAAATATTTTTTATCATTTTGCTTTATGGAATGTGCAGATGTATATAACTGTCCCACAGATAGCATGCACTGTGTAGATCCTTGCATTCTTAGTTACTGCAGGAAAACTTACAGGGAAATGGTTCATCCATTTGGTAAAATAGCACAATCAGGGAAGATACCTGTGTTCTGCTGTCCTTTTGCCATTTTTTCACTCTAAGGCAAAGGGCAAAGAGTGCACAGGAGACCTTCTCTGTGTAGTTGTGTATGACAAAGCCTCTGATTTCTTAGGTGCTGGAACAAGCCTCAGGTCTCCATTTCAGCATTCAGCAATGTTAGCGTATCACTTCTTCATCCCTCTGAAATGTGTTTGTAAATAATATTGACTGTTTTTAGAGCTTGCTTTCCTCAGACCCCATGCTGCTTATTTTGGTTTGTAAATATGGATTAAAGTGTCTAATTTTAGGTTTTAAATTGCATATACACTTTCAGTTGAGAGCAATGGGATTCATGGTTGCTCAGTAAAATCAGATCACTTTTTTATGCACTTAATTTCAGACAAGCCATTTTAATTATCCAGAGCAAAAACACATCCCCGCCTAAAGCCTGCAGTATGGATTTGTTAATACTGGGTCTTATTGCTCAAGGAAAGAATAGAATCACATGGTGTAATATGGTGGATTTATCGGTTGCAATTTATTTTGCTTTCCACCCTCTCAACATTGTGCTTGTGCAATTTTTCAAATAATTTGTATTTCAGCAGAAATGCTTGCTCATTCCTGTTTCTTCTTCCAAAGCTGCAAGTGACTGCGTCCTGTTGGTCATCTCCTTTTTCACAGATGGGACCTTCTTTCTGTTCTTTAGCTTTTCAGGGCTCACAGAGCGTGATGTCATGCTTGCACCGGCTGATGCTTCTCCGCATTTGGCACTTCCTCAAAACCCTTCTTTTTGAGAAATTCAGAGTTCATGTGATCTTGTCCTGCTCATTTTTGTTGTTTTTGAAAAGTTATGTCTTGAGACTGGCTGCTGGTTACATTCAGGTATTCTGGTTGCATATGTTACTATGCTTCTCTGTGTGGTACACAATGGTAAGACTCCTTCTCTTTGCAGAATGTTTACTTCAACTAGGAACTCCCCTGATTTTGTCCTTGCTGCTCGGTTTCATAGATTACTTCCACACGCAAAATGTTCAATTATTCTGGTTCCCTACATTGTTCTGTCTTGCTTGACATGTTGCCATAGTTATGCTCCTCCTCAACATGCATGTCCTTGGACTCAAAGCTCACATGAGCTTGCTTTTGAGTTTCAGAGGTTAGGAGGAAAGTGCTCGGGTTTTCTGCTTGTATATATTTATGTTCCTCCTCCTTTGGTACCTCAGAGAAGTCCTATTCCTCAGTAAAAAGTGCATTCTGAGACTCTGAACACATGTTGTCTTGCTCCTGGTTGTTGGGGGGTTTTAATAAGTTATTCCCAAAAACAAAACACCAAAGTGTTCAGGTCAGGTTCAGTGTTCAGATTGTTGCTGTTCAGTATTTGGTACCTCATGGTCTCCTTTGTAGGGTGCAGTGTCAGCACTGGAATCCTTCTGTCTTTTCTGGTGGTTTTTTTGGTAATAGACTGCGTTCAAAAATGGAGTGTTTAGGGCTGCTAGTCCCAAAACCTGTTGTTCTTCTGGGGGGGTGGGGGGGGTGTAATGGCAGATTCTGAAGTTGTGTTCAGAAGGAATTTTGAATGAGTGGCAGTTGTAAATATTTTTGTCCCCTCCTCTAACCCATATGTCAACATCTTAAGTGTCAGTGCCTTTGAATAATACACTGAACTCATATCCTCTCACTGCCTAAGCGGTCCTTGACTTCATCATTTGTGTAGCAAAGACTATGTCAGTCTTCAAGAATCTGTATTAAGTCATGAGACCCAGTAGGGACTACCGTGTGAGATAGCAACAGCACTGCCTTCCCTGAAAGCAGCAAACCCAGTAGGTTGTTAAATTTTCAAACAAGCTGCAGCAGTCCTGAAGACATTCCCTCTCTTCTTTATTGACAGTTGTCACTGATAAGTCCTTGCTGCACACGCTCTCCTTGTTCATACTCTCAAACACAGCACAGAGAAGGAGCAGAATAAACACACTTGGTTTGATGGAGATGGTGACACAGAGAAGAGAGTTGAAGGGTATGTTAATTTTCAAGTACTTTAGTATGATTAAAAATTAGTTCATATTAAAATAAGAGCTATGACTACTGTCTGAACTTCATAGGCTTTCTGGGAGATTATATTGAATATCTTTCCATTAGCCTATATCATACTAGTTGAGCTGATGCCTATAAAGCATTCAAAAATCATATTGATGAGTGTTAGTAAAGGGCTTTATTTAGATTGATAGAATCTTTTATAATAATACTTATAACAAAATCCTTAGCATTTGCAGAGACCAATGCCTTGGCTTCTCAAAGCTTCTTTTGGTTTTAGCTTTCCTTTATGGAAAGCTCTGTTGTTGTTTACTTATCCATTTGACATGAAATAGTTTGCTGGTATACACCCAAGAGCAGTCATTGTACAAGTTACTGATCAGCTCCACAAAGATGCAGTTAACATATTTGTTATTCCTGCACCACTTCTCTTCACAAGCAATTGCTGTCTTGGAAATGACCAGACCCTTGAATTGTCTAAACAAACCCCAACCTATATTTTGGCCTGATAAAGCTCTTTTTGTGTTGATTTTTTTTTTCCTTTTGTCAAATTTAACACCCAAACTTATGTATTTAGTTTATATTAGGTGTTTTATAGGTTTTATAGGACATGTATATGTTTTATATCAATCATGAAACCCAATGAAGTATCCTAAAAGAAAAGAGAGGTGATAGATGGTTTCCTGGCTTCTATTCAAAACTCTTGTTGTATTCTGGAGTACTTACTATGAATGCTTGGCAACAAAAAGGCAGAGATCCTATATTATACAAATACTTGAAAGCCTGCACCCAGAGACAAGAGAATGAAACAAGAGGTGGTTTTATGTGTGTAGTCCCTGCTGTCTCCTTCACCTCTCCTGAGAAGTAGTTATGACATAATAGGATTTGAAGGTTACTCTTCAAATTTCCTTTCACCTTGAAGTGAGTAACCCATGTCATGCATCATAGAAAGCTGTCATCTTGACATCTAGTGATGCAAAAATGGCTTGAAATAAATCTTTCTGTTAGAAAGAATTGGAAATCAGACTTGCAAAACTTAAGACTTAATTCTATTCTATTTTTTCTTCTTAAAATTTTCAAACCATCACCCAGGTTAAGAAAAAGCTGAACTTAACTACATGTGTGTAACAGCTTTGAAAGCCTCCAGTTTAAGGTTTTCTTGTGTGAAAATCAGTTGTATCTTTCCTTTCTTGCATCATTAAACTGTTTTCTTGCTTGGAAGCAAGAATGCTATATTATTTCAAAGCTAGTAACATTTAATCTCATATCTTAAATTACTCAATAAATATTACAAGTAAATATTTATGGGTTTTGTCCTATAAATGATTACCAGAGCCTTTTTTCAGCCTCTGAAAAGATAATTGGTCTAGGAAATACTCCTGTTAGAAATATTCAAGAATAAATTTGTATGTGGACGAAGATGTTTCCTAGAAAGAATTATTAATCTGACAAAGTGTATTTTAAGACAGTTATAGCTGATTTTTGTTACAGTTCTTCCCAGCGTAAATTTGTATTACAATTGTAGTTAATTGTTTAAAATGCAATTTTAAATCAACTACAGATGACCCTCACTGTATTTCACTTTTATTCTCCATTGTCCCTTTTCAAATCATATTTATATACATTATTAGCAGCTGTCCTCCTTTCATCTAGTTAACACAGCAGTACACTAGCTCTGTAATTTACTGATTTTAATACCAGCTATTTCTCGCTGGATATTGGTATATGAGCATAGAATTCTTTGAAAAAGTAACAACAATGAAAGAGGTGAACAATATGAATTTTACATCAATAATTTCCTTACTAGTTCTCTAATAGCTGTTGTAAAACAACTGAGATGCATTGCTTTCTGTATTTTCTTATACCTTTCTTTCCCCTCAAAATAAAGGGTTCTTTACTCTCAGAAGTCTTTTCAGTAATAGGTAATTGCAGACCATGGTTAGTCATCTTTTAGGTGAGTTTTAGTCTTTTGTTGAAGGGTAGGATTTTCATATCAAATCTCTTCTGAGTCTTTTTTGTCCATCTCTTTTGGATACTAGTATAGGGTAGAGATATCCAGAAGTAATCTTGCTAATAGATTCAGAAGGAAAAAAAAAATGAAAAGAATGTTTGAAAAGCATTTGCTCTACTAGATAACCTCCTGTTTAGATCTGGTATGACTGATGTTTGATACAGAGGAGAGTAAAGTATCCTCAATTATGGACCCACCTCTTTAGGAAAGATCCATCCAAGGTAGCATAACATAAATTACAAGAAAACTCCTTTCCTGACTAAATTAGTGAAAAGGAATTGAAGACTAGATGGTCCTGGTGTTTGCTTATAACCAAAACACGGGAAAGCTTATCTTTAAAAACTAGTGATAGTGGTGACCTGAAGTGCCAAAAGCTCATAGATATTATCAGCCTGGAGAAAGTAATGCAAGTTCTGAAGGACATAATTTGAACTGGAGAGGATCTGCTAGCAGCTGTATCTTGTACTGTAAAGTAAACGGACTTTTACAGCATTACAAAATCTTTTGGCCACACCAAAAGACAGTTAGATTTCTCCTTTAGTGTTTAGTTAAATAATAAGAAATAATGGGTCTATTTTTTTTATATTTTAAAGTGCTCTCCAAACAATGAGAAAACCCAATAAATCATTCTCTGTCTTTCTCAGCTGTGTATTTAATAGTCTGAAAAATGCCCTTAATTGTACAGCAATCAAAAGTTTTCACTATCTTTCCATGCAGGAGCTAAAAATTCTTATAAAAGTGAGAAGGGTTTGGTCTTGGATAGAATTGCATCTCTTTTCTATCTCAACGTCACTAAAACTAGCTATAGGAATCTAGCCAAATTCTTATGAATACACTTCAACTATTGCAAAAATACAAGGACAAATTTATTTTATTTTGTAGTGACAAATGCTTTTCCCTCCTAATTTTGTGGGAGTGTTTTTCCCCCTACAAGGAATAAATTGCACATTCTGGAAATAAGTTAGTCATTCTGAAGTTCAGAATTCATGAAGCTGTTCCAGCAGAGAATGGATACGGAATTGCAGCAAAATCTCAAGGTCACTGGGAATATTCTTTGGGGTATTCTTATGTGGCTTATCTGTGCTCACATGCCTAATTTTTTTTTCAGTGCAAAGAATAGCCACTTGCAGAGAATGGAAGCCTTAGCCCGGCCCTGTGCCATCCCTTATTCAAGTTCTTTTATACTCCTCTTTTTAAAGAAGCTGTCAAGTTCTTTTCTGAAGCTGACAGGAAAGGCCAAATCTGCAGTACAGGAAGAGAGGCAAAAAAGAAACTTTTTGTGTTGATGTTTTACTAAGTGAGCTAAGGAGAATTTTAGAATCATGTAATTTACTCTGGAGGCATTTACTGTACATAGCTATAGTGATGGTAATTTCTTTCATTGTGGAAGTGAAAAGATAACCATCAATCAGTTGTCAATTGGTCAATTGCAGAAGTGATGAAAAGAAACTGGTAGGAACAATCACTTCTGTGGCTACCTAGACTATTTGGGGTTTTAAGGAAAATATGGGAACTGGAGTCTGTAGAAATGGAGTGATGTTGGAACATAAAAAATAATCTGTGCAGGGGTAAATGGATCCCTGTAAATACTGTATTTATTTGTTTTGTGCAGAGAATAAGTGCTGCAAAAACAGAGAAAGCAGAGTTTGCACTGAAGGATCTTTGAACCAAGCGTGTTGAGGACTGGAGATGTGATGTGGTGCGAGTATATGAACTCTTTAAACAGAGGGTTGAAAATGGAAGAATTTTTTGTAAAAAATCAGCAAACTAAATTATTTCAAATATTGTTATATGCTCAGCAGTAATTGCAGTTACAACTTGATATGTGAAGGAAAATATGATTTGTTTTGTTACAGAATAAGAGAGGCATTATTATGTTTAAGTTGCAAAGTGTTGTAAGAAATAGTATGAAGCCAGGTGTAGTACTGGTTTTAAATACATAATGTGGAAGTTGTTTTTAAAATGAGCCCCATGGCACAGAATGGCATGAAGGCTGTGCATTTAACGGTTATTTAAGTAGTCTGAAAGGCACATATTTCATTATATATGCATAATGCG
>NW_009631888.1:22654-24616 GCF_000690535.1 Cariama cristata
ATTATGTCTTCGGTTTATGACAGTGAGCTACAAAGACATTTAAAGTTTTTTTTTCTTTTTTTCATTTTAAATTCAGCATCGGGATGTTTATCTTTCTTTTAATGCTCATATTTCCCTTTCTACCTTTATTCTTTAGTAATATATAATTAGCATTATCGAAACCATCAGCTATTATCCACTATGACTTTTGACCTTTGTTTTTATCTATCTAGCATTTTCTGAAATAAATTGCAGTACAAATTCTGTTTATGTTACATCATTATTGTAAAATGTGATTAGTTAAGCTCCCTAATACATTCATCATAAAAAAATCTCTTTTGATATTACTAAGATTTAATGAATGATTACATATATGTAAACTTGTTAAATATCTGGTATTGTAAGATAAGAATTAATAATGAAACAAAAATTGTAATTCAAAAATAACATACAGAAGTCAGGGCTTTTCGTACGTCACCAGCATTTTCAAGAGTTATCACTGAGTCTGTAGCTGATATTTCCTGCTGTCCTAATGGAGAATAAAAATCTGGTATAAACTTGACTGAAGCTTAGAAGTAGGGCTAGTTATGCCATATAAAAATTTTAGACTATTGTTTCCAGGGAAGCTGGTAACTTTGCTTGAATATGTGAAGACAGTACTCAGTCAAATCTTGTTCAAAACTAAAATGCAGTATAATTAGATAGCACTGCAAGCAGTCACCAAAATAATAGGAACATCGGGCGTTCAACCATAACCATAGTGTTTTGTTTGTGAGAGTTTTTGTTTTCATACGAGTCAGCAGTTTCAGGTTTATGCTTGGATAACTGTGTATTTGGGATGTTGTCTTTTGCAGTTGTAAAAAAGTAAACGTGCGATCTAATCTTCATATATATTATGTGAAATACTGCAAATACGCATTAAGAGTTTGTATTGTAATTTTTTCTTCTTTCTGTCTGTCTCTGGACAGTGGTACTGTGGGAATCCCTGAAGGTGGCTTTAGGCATAAGATAGCAGAATATTCCATTCATCAGTTAAATACTCTTTGGCTGTATTAATGGCAAGAAATATAGCAGAGGGGGCTGTAAATGTGGTGACAAGATTAGCACATTGCCCACTTCAATCAGGTACCTCTTGTTTTTGTATTTATTGCTCATCTTTCCCAGTTGACTGATGGCTGTCACTCAGTAGCTTTCTTTGGCTAGAAAGAGAAAGAACTTTCTTCAAAGATGTCAGCAGTGCTGTTGAATTCCATAACAGGTCATTTGCACTGAAAGTCTACATAGAGCAACAAATTAGTAACTTCTCTTGTAGGTCTTTTGATAGGTACATGGGGAAATGATGCGATAGTGTTATTTATTACACCAGGAAGATAATAGCATAGGGTAGGTCAAAATCTAATCTGGTTACCCAGGAACACATTGCCTAAGGATGCACTGATGTAAGGATGCTTTAGAAAGGAATTATGTAGAATAATTATCCATATATTAATATCTGCCAATTTCTTGTTTGTTTATCAGAGAAACAAACAAAATGGTAACTTGCATTCAAGTGCAGGGGAAAAGAAAATGATAACTAACTGTGTCTTGGCCTAAAGAATTGGTTTAAAAAAACATAAGAGCAATTGAATTTTTTCACTACTTGCAGTTTAACAGATAACCAGTAATGGCAGTGAACAATACACACTCCAAATGCACTTTAGGTGGATTTTTCCCATTGTTTTTAGTTCTGTTTGTCTTCAGTGACCAGGAAAATTTGGCACTGGACAGGGACTAACTCATCCTAATGTGTAACTCTTCAGCCATAATATTATGGCCTTCAGGTTAAATACTTACACAAACGTGGTTGGGCTATGAGCTTTGACAGTGAATCATGGGTCAGGTTGTTTAATTGTGAAGTTATTTTCAAGGAGATAAAGATCTGTTCCTAGCTTTCATCACTTTTCTGCCATAGAGTAATTTCAGTTCTATAGAAGTGTTTTCCTC
>NW_009631888.1:24627-44990 GCF_000690535.1 Cariama cristata
TTTTTAAAACGCTGCTATGCCTATTAAATATTTACCTATAATTAAAGTTTCAAAGTGCCATTTTTCATATGAGAAAACTGAGGGACAGAAGGGCTGAGTAACAACATTGCATCTGGGTGTGGGTTACTGCTTTGGCAGTGTGTTTGGAATATATTTAAGATCTTCCCTCTCAATGCATTGCAAAAGCTTTTTTTGGTGGTGACCAAGAAGTTCATAACTGCTTTCTGGATTTCACACTCTTTTAGATTGTCCTTCACCTCTTAATAACTGGCATCTCCACAAAATGAATTTTGGACAAACTCACCAGTTGCAGGATCTGGTCTTACTACCATCAATACTGCAGTTCTCGGATTTCAGTGGGATGATCATCAGACCCTAATACTTAACCCCCACAACAGTCCAGCTCTTAAGCCCTGTTGGTTGATGGTCTGTCACCCTGTTGAAGAAGTTTGGCTCAGTTGTTGGTTTCATTACTCTTCTAGAAAATCAGGTAGCATGTTAGCAGAGCTCAGCTGGGAGGCAGCTCTGTGCCATAAATGAAGTCATGGAAATAACACAAAAGTACTATATTTTATATCCCTGTCTCTGTAATAACATCTATAACATCAGGAAACATCTGTTCTTGGCTTCTCATTTTCTATTACTCTGTTTTCTGAGCTTATGAGATCTCTGCCTGGGGGGAAAAAAAAAAAAAAAAATAAAAAGAAAACCAAACCAAACCAATCCACTATCCTCACAAAGGTCAGAACTATGTAGCTGTGGTGCAAATTGGCTCGTGTCAGCTTTTGTATGCACCTAGGAGCAGATCTCAGCCCTGACATGCTGAGGACCTTCAGTGAAAGCATAGGAGCTTGTCTCTTCAGAGAATGAGTCACTCAACGAGCTGGTCTCCAGTTTGTCAGCTGCACTCTTTGTGCATACCGCTTTTGTCCTTACTCTATGGTTAAATGTATCTAGCAACTGACTGCTGGGTCTGTTGATTTGGGAAATGAGTCGGGTTAAATATACTAGTAGAAAATCACAGAGGTTTTGTAATATGGGAGAGAATGAGAGGTCAAGCCCATTGCCTGAGCCGTGACCTACCAGCTTTCCTGCTCCTGGAAATGCTTCCTTCGCATGACAGGGCCTCCTCAGCCCTTCTACTCATGCCTGTTCCTCAAGGTCAGAAAAGCAGCTGAAAACCTCACCGTGTAAGACTTTTTTAGACACATAACAGGGTTTTGTGCTCCCAGTTCCCACTGATTTTCAAATCAATTATCACTTAGATGAAATTCAATAGGAGTAAAGTACCGAATTCCTTTACACCATTGAGAATCTCCTGTCCTGAGTCTTACAGTAGGCTATGGAATGAGTGAGCATGGGCTATTAGTGGCATATGACAAGCATTAAGAAATAAGAGATTGGATCAATGTATTTCATGGAACTTTATACAAATCTAAGCAATTGGCATTTCATATAAAATGACTGGTTTCTTATAAAGGAGAAGGGAAAAATGACTAGTAAAGACATGGTGATAGCAGTTTCTCAAAGAACAGATACCAAAGGCACAAGCAGAAACTATGCCATTGCAGGGGGTGACAGGCTGTGCACTGAGAGACATCTTTTGTTAACGCATGAGCCTTAACCGAAGACTCAAAAAGGAATTTTACAGGACTCAGGTTATTAATGACAAGCCTAAAGGACTATCATGAGCCTACAGAGCTAGAATTCAAGTAATCAAGACACAAAAATAAGATGCGACCAGCAAGATACATGAAATTGCACTGTATGAGCATTCAAAGCAGTAGGGAAACCAAGATATAGGCTTGCTAGTCAGCAGAAGGAGGTACTGTCATTGACAAATGAGGCTGAAAATGAAGAGATAGCTCATACCTGCATTACATAATATTTTACTTAGAAAAAAGTCAGCTGTGAGGAGATGGCTAGCACAAATAATATAAAATACAAGAGGATATGGATGATTTGCAATTTTTTGTAAGTCATCTTCTGCTATCTTACATGTTACATGGACCCTTAGCTAATCCACTGACCAGAGGCTGAGAAACAGTGACATGACCACCCAAAGTCCCTTGCAGACCTTTTTTTTTTCTATGATTTATTGGCATTTTTATGAGAACATGAATTCTAGAGGTGGCCTCTCCCTCAATCCTGTTTCACCCCTTCCTTGAATAAATCTTAAATTTTTGGTTTACCCTCTGTGTCAGTCTTAGTTACACAGCTGATTGTTATTTCTTTCTGTTTCCTGCTGTACTTGTAATTATCTTTTCAGTTCAGTCTTATGGATTTTCCCTTTTCCAAATTGTTTAATTCTTTGGCTTACTTAGTATAATGTTCCTTGCTGTCATCCAGCCCCAATTCATTAGAAATTTTCTCATGCTAGTTTCTGAATCAAGGAGATAGCTACAATGTGGTGCTGGTTTATGTTATGTTGGCACTGACTAGAGGAAAGATAAAGTAACCCTTGGCTTCTGCGAGGTTCTGTGTATCTGTAAACATAAATATGTTGATGAGGACTAAGGGGAGATTTCATTCCTGATCCATGTAGCTGTTTTGCCAGATACCTCAAAGGCAGAGATACTTCAGCAAAGCAGCACTTTTTGTGTTTTCATTTTGTCCTTTGTACTTTTTTTTTAATGGAAAAACAATCTCAGAGTTGCTAATATTTTCTCATTATTAAAATGCCATTTTCAAACAGTCATTTCTATAACTTTTTGGCTAAAAATATGCAAGTTGTTTTAAAAAATTCAGAACACTGCTAGAATTAAAAAAAAATCGGTTCCATACTTTCCAAAGCACTTTAAAATTTCCTTTTTCTTTCTTTGGAAGAATATTTAATTTGTCAACTACTTCTGCCAGGAGACGTGTTAACTTCTGTGTATTAGAGTCCTAATTAGATTATGTTGGATCCGCACTTCGTGTGTTCTCCCAAGCTAATTCCCATGATCACCATGCTTTAAAACCTTTATTAGGGGGTTTTGTTAAAGATGCATCACTTTACTGTTGTTATTCATCTGACAAGAAGAGTGGATTCAAATGTACCCTTCTTTCAAAGCTGTGTTTGTCACTGACCTCAGATGTTGAACCGAGAAGAGAATTAGTTTCTAAGCACTGCACTGTGTGTGCAATGCCAAGAAAACTGGAGAGTTCTGACTGGCATCCTTCTAAGAGAGGTGATTTGAAAACCTTATTGTCTTGTGTGTTACATCCATCAGCACCAAAAATACTTGGGTGTTGTTAAAAGACGTAGAGATTCAAAACTGGCTATTGTCTCTCTAGTGAGGAGTTGTCAAGATGAAATGAAGGAGGCAACACTGTGGAAAAAGAAATCTTGGGATATCAGTTTGAAAGAGGAGGTTATGCCTAGAGATGTGGGGACTTCCTTCTATGATTCATGAGGAAAGTGGAAAGAGAGCAACTAGCGAGGTAGCAGTCTGTTGATGATACCAGTTTTTCAGGACAATAAAGATGAGGACACTTAGCAGGACTGGCTGAAGGATCTTACAAAACTCAGTGAGTAGTTCTTAAACATCCCATGAAACTCAGTTTAGAGAAGAGTTAAAGTGATGCACCTGGGAACAATCAAAACTTCACAAATAAAATTATGGGCTTTCAGCTGTCTTACCACCAAGGAATGAGAATTTGGGATTATAAAAGACAGGTACATGAAAGAATCTGCTTAGTGGTTAGTGGTGTTCAATGAATGTTAGTAATAAATAGGAAAGGTACAGAAGTACAGAATACTTATGCCGGTGTATAAATATGTGGTGCACCCCCATCTTGCATATTGCCTGCCCCTACCTTTTCAAAAGGTTCACAAAGGGGCAACAAAGGTGATCACAGGAACAGAGAGATTTCCATTAAAAAGAAACTAAGCAAAGTAGACTCTTTGTATGCCTAGAAAAGGAGACTGTTGGGAGAGATGATAAAGGTATCTAGTCTAAAGCATCATAAAGAGGGTCTTGACACGTGGTTTGTGCACAGTCTTTGCCAGGACAAGAAATTAAGGCAGATGACAGATATGACAGCTGAAAAAGAAGCAAAATAAGATCTTTAGATATAACATAATTAAGCAGCCACAGGGTACTGTCAGAGATTAAAGTTCATATGGGTTCAAGGGAAGCTTGAGCAAGTTCCCAAAAGAGAAATCCATAGAGGTTAAAAATACACATGAACCTTGTCTGGCTCAGGTGGTCTTTGAGACTCAAATTGGTGGAAGCTGGAAGAGTACTTATGGGAAGTGTTATTGCATGCCTGTTCTGTTCTTCTCTAGGCACTTGCTTCTGGCTACTGAGAGAGTGGTTGGCTAGATCAGCATCTGGTCTCACCCAGTGCAGCCGTTGTATGTTCTTATGATACTGTTCGTTTATGTCCTGAGCTCACTCTTCCTCTTCATATCCAAATGAAGGACAGATCAGAAACTGTAGAAGTAGCCTGGGCAAATAGTTTGAATACTGGAATCTCTATATTAGTTTTGCGTGTATCTTCCTCTTCAGCTAAGCTAAGAAAAGATCTGTCTTCCACAGTGCACCTAGTTGGCAGTCAGAGGGAAATAGTGACAACCAGAGGCAAGTTTTTAAAGCTCCCAAGTTCAGATTAATATGATTTTTTTAAAACGTGGGGAAATCCATGAAAAATTTATCAGTATATAATAGCCAAACAATCTCTCCAGGAGACTTTAATTTCTCCTTCTAATCTTTTCATCTCAATCTGCTGGGTCAGCTTTGCACTTCTCCTTGTGTGCACAATGGGGAACAATGTTTAGCTGATGACAGAAGTGCAGGATGGGGATTAAGTACCCCCCAAGCTCTCTGTATTTTAGTAGTGGTATTGTAAGTTCCCCAGTCCCTGATTTTTCTTCCCTCCTACTCTTCCAATAAATTAACTCCTAAATCTGAAAATCAAGGCATAACTTCACTGGGCAGGGAAAATACACCCTGCAAGTTTTCCTAAATACCCCGTTAGAAAAAGCTTAAGTTTGATTATTGTAATTTATTATCTTAAGCCCCTGAGTGTCAGAATTCTGCATCATACTCAGCATGTACTTTGATGAGAGGCGGGATTTGGCAGCAGTCTTACGTGTCCTCACTTCACCACTCCCACCCACCCACTCATTTCTGGCCCATGCTCCAGGTTTGCCCCCCCTAACCCTAGATATAGGTTCAAAATTAAGTTAATCTAAACATTCATTGCTGTTAAAAGCACCGGTTACACCATGAGCTTTATCTCTGTCTTCCTTTCTCCCTGTGACAGCGCAAATGCTACGGGACTGTGTGCTTAAAGAAAACCAGTAAGTTTCTTATAAGGGTTAGTTTTCTGCCCGATCAGCTCATTAATATAACTGAACACTCATGCCAGCACATGACAGCTGGAGGGAACACATGTTTTGGAGGTGGGAAGGTGGTCTTTTGTTAGGTGGTAACTCAGAATTGGGAAAGTTTAAGCCTACCATGAAGTTGCACCTCCTGTGGTGTATTGCTTTTAAGGCTGCATGGTAAGCCAGAGTCTTGAGTCAATCTAGGTAACAAGTAACTTAACAATCAATCTCTGAAAGAAATTGAGAAACAACGTACACAAGGAATAAAAAGTAATAATAGCCTTTTTTTCAAACACATCAGGAGCATTATTACTGGCAGAAAATCTGTAAGATGCTCAAGGCATGAAAGGACCATTCAAAAAAGATAAAGCCATAGCAGAAAAGCCGTGATTTTTTTGCACCTGTGCTTACCATGGGGGAGGTTGGAGAGATTCACATCTCAGAATCTTAATTTATGGAATGCATTTTAGGATTTTGTTTCAAATTGAAGTGTCCATAAATAGTTTATAGGCTAAAAGGACAAAACAAGCTATAACAACTCATCAGGAACAGAGACATTGACTCAGAAATTCTAAAGAAAGTCAGGAGAGAAACAGGTGATTGTGATGTACGCTTCTCAGTTCAAATCATTTTGAGCCAGAGGACTGAAATCTGACTAATGCAGCAACAGATTTTAAAAAGAGATTCAGGCAGATCTAGAAAACTGCAGTCCAGTAAATATGACATCTGTTCTGGGAAAATTAGTAGAAGCTGTAACAAATAATAGAATTAGTGTAAGCTGAAAAATGACATATTGTGAAGAATCAACATAAGATTTAGAAGAGGAGTCCTGGCTCAAAAATATATTGACATTCTCTGAAGGAATCTACAAGTAGAAGAACACAGGAGACCCAGCTGATACTACCTGGTTGGGTGTTCAAAGGATGTTTAAGAAGGTCATGCCCAAAAACCTTTAAGAAAATAAAATGTGCTGGAACAAAAAGGGAGATGCTCACATCAATAAATAACTGATTGACAGTAGAAAGCACAGTATAGGAATAAATGGTCACTTTTCACAGTGGAGGTAGGTCATCACTGAAAACCCCATGGAGATCTGTGCTATTCAACATATTCATAAGTGATCTGAAAAATAAAAAGGTGAATAGTGAGGGAACAAAATTTGCTGATGGTACTGTTACTCAGGGAAGTTAAGAGAAGGATCAGCTGTGATGTATTGAGAAAGATCTTACAATGCTGGCAGTAATGGGCAAAAAAATGGCATGAAAATCAATGCGGACAAACACACACAGGAAAAATAACTATCTTTACATATAAAGCAATGGGCTGGGAACCAACCATCACTTCTCAGAAATGAGATCTTGAAGTTAAATTGATAGTTCTGCAAAACTGTCACATCAAGAAAAGTTGAACCAAAATTTTAAGAACGGAGAACAAAATAAAAGCCATCATTACAACACTACATAAATCCATAGTACACCTGCATCTTGAATACTCTGTGCAGTACCAGCCTCCTGCACTTAGAAAGAACAGAGTAAAACCAGAAAAGGTTGAAAGACAGGTGGCAAGGATGGTCACCATGACAGAATGGATTCAAGGAATATGACTAGGACTCAGCGAGCTGAAACGATATGACCAGTGCTGGGGCAAGTTGATAGATGTCTAGATCTTGACCAGTTCAAAAGCTAGTTTTACAGCATCCCAACAGAAACAGATACACTAGCACAAGTGAGGAGATTGTGGACTTCCAGTATGAAAATGGGAATGAGGCAGAAGTCCTAAAATGAGTACCTTGGTGGGCTACATCAGGAAGTTAGAGGAACAAACAGGGTGTCAATGCTTAAGAAAATGGGCACATTGAAATATTCACAAGGCACTTAATTTGTCCAGTTGAGTCTTGTTAGATCCTTTAGGCTTGCTCTACAATCAATGGAGAGAGAAAGTCTCTCTATTTGGACAATGAAGAGCACCTAAATTAGAATGCTATTCTGAGCTAGACTCCAACAGACCTTCTCTGTTTCCGTTAATTAGAAAGGTAGCACAAGATGACTGGTCAGCCAAGGAGGTGAAACTGGGTACATAACACTGGGTGACGCACATAGTGTGAAAGGTCTGAGTGGCTGTACCGTTCCTGTGGATGGCTATATGGGAGGCAGGTGCTATCATGTTATGACCGCTGTTGATGGATTGATGTGGAGGATAGAAAGCTCCAAATCCCATCTAGAGGCTCTTCTCATGGTATATATACATAACTGTGGCCAGGAGTTGAAGATTTGGTCCCAGGAGAACAGCATTGTAAAACTAGATAGAGGTGTTCAGAATCAGCATTGTAATCAAACCACCAGTTACCTCTATCCTATACTGGACTGTAGATAATTTGTCTCTTCTTTTAAAAGAGCACCTCTGCAACTCAGCATATGTTCCATTCTTTAGGGATTGCTCTTACCAACAGGACTATAAGCTACTGACATACTCCAGATATGGCAGCTTCCATTTTATTTTTTGTCTGAGCACTGTGGCAGAAAACAACCCATTATGAGACTCATGGAGGCTACCTGGAGTTAAAGGTGTGGCAGCGATGTCTCAAATTGTGTTTCATTTTGAAGCATTCACAAAACCAGTGTGAGTTCACTAACTTCTTTTACCCATAGTTTTAAGTTTTTCAAAGGAGATTCAATTTTTCAAAGTTTTTCTAACTCAAACGGGAAGCCTTTAGTACATATTGAGGGAACACTCTCTCCCCAGATCTCCAAATACACTGACACAGGTGAGCAACTTAATTTTTAAATAAATTGCATTTATTTTTGAGTAATATTTGCCTGCTTTCTTTTTTAAAAGATTGTGTTCTTTCAGTTGTTTCAGTTCATTTCCTCTCACCTTTTTATTTTAGTTAGTTTTTCACTCCTTTTCCCTTTAGTCCTTTTGCTACTCCACAAATGACAATCCTTCCTATGAAGAAAAGGACGGCGAAGGAAGTTTGAGATCAGGGCGGACTTTTGAACCATGAAATTTGAGTGTTTAATTTAGTGCAGGCAGTTTTGTCTATCTCTAGTAACTATGCCCTTTTTATATATTGCTTATAGTTCTGATAATATTTCTGAATTGGGAGCACAAATACTATTTAAAATTACATGTGAAAGACAAAAAAAGATGTAAATCTCAATGCTTCAAGGCGTGTATTAGTTGCCAACTGCACTCAGGCCAATTCTTCCTTTCTGCAACAATACAAATACAATGTAATAATCTTTCATGGTCAGTATTAGTATAGATACTTATCATCAATCTTTGTTTCTTGGCCATCACTTGGAGGCTTCTGGGTTTGTTTTTTTTGAATCGTCAGAAATGGTAGTGAAGAATGTTGAATTTTTTTGTAAGTTTTCACTACTGACAATAAATTTTTACAGATTGTGCATGTTTTGTGTTAGCTTTTGTAATGATCTAGGAAGCAGCTTTGAGACAATAAAGTAACCCTTACCTGATTTACTGAAAGAATAAATAAATAACTTCAAGAGATTTTTAGATCATTATTTTTGCTGTCTAATGTTTCACACCTTTACTGTAACTTGTTCATTTTTTATATGTGAAGGAGAGGGGCGTGCTTTAAAGAAGAAAAGTCTCTCTTGACCATGCATTAACATCTGTGATGGCTTATTTGAGTATCAAAGAATTTTGTTTATAATTCTCTGAATTATAGTTAAAATAGGTACTGAAATAACAACAACAAAATCGTTCAAATAAATGAAGCAATCAGCTCTGGGTGCTTGAATTTTCTTTTAAAAAGTTGAGTTAGTTTTAACTTACTGATTTTGAAGACACTATAATAAAGAATTACTGGAGGAAATACTGCTTTTACTGTTTTCAGATAATGCTTAATGTTGTTGCAAATTATAAAATTTAATTAGCTATATAAATGCCAGAGGAACAAATAATGTGCTATTGTCTTGATATCTTTCCAGAAATTAGTCTTTTAAAACAAATTTGCCATATTAATCATCTAAAAATATTTTTGATCACTGAATTAATAGTTTGCAGCCTGTTTTCAGGTATTCATTGCCATAGGTGATTGCCTCTTAATTACTACATGGGCGCTTTCTATTCACTCTTATTAATTCATGTTTTCTGGCACAGTCCCAAAAGGCAGCCTTGCCCTATATCTTCTAATTACTTCTATAATTGAATTTGCCCACTTTTTCTAACCTATTTTTTAAACTGACTGTGTTTGTTCATGGTTTATTGTGTCTTTTTTGTGTCAGTTCTCTGCAAGCAGAATGTACATTGATTCTTTCCTCGTTTCTCATTAATTTTCAAGAGCTTTGCTGCATGTCTGTTTTTTCAGCCTGTCAGACCTATTGCTAGACCAAAAAAAGATTCTTATTATTAAAGGTTAGGTAAAATAGACTGAAGTTAATTAATTCATTAGTAACTCTGAGCCAATTACTGAAGCCTTCTCTTATTTATATACTTGTTAACAAGACAGAGATGAGAAAGGCCTATTATAGGCACATGTCCTTCAGAAGTTGGGCAAACCCTCTGGAGCATATGCATTTAGTTCCACCAAAGAAAAAGAATTGATTCCAAAATGAAGACTTGAAGATCTAGCTGGCAAACACTTCATAACCTGATGGGACCTTCTTGTGGCCATCTAAATGTTATTTTGAATTCTATCTTTTTATCGCAAGGGATACATTTTAATGATAAGCCTTACGAAGTGCACACATAATGTTTGAATATAAATATATTGACTTGCCAACTTCCTTAGAATTATTTCTTGGGATGTTTGGAAATAGTTGAACAAAGAGGAATCACCCATGCATATCTATGCAATTAAGACGTGAGTTTCTGATTGTGACTTCAGATAATTTTCTTGTATTGATGAATGCAAGGAGATATATGGCTTGAAAAAAATGAATTTTTGGTAAATACTGTGCATGTTGTAAACCTTACAAGCGAGCTGAAGTAATTCAGAAGCTACGGTCTTATAAATAAAATAGGGAAAGGTATCTAGTGGGTCACTGATCAAGGTCAGGTGTTTATATTTTAAGCATTGTATTCAATACATGACCTTATATTTCTTGAGGCTAAAGCATCATAGAACACCATTCTCTCTCATTGAATTCGTAAGAATGCAACTCAGCTTGCAGTGTTGATACAATATTGTTTTTGAAAGGATTACTGATATTTTATTGGGGAAAAAAATCAAGCAAATCTTTGCCTTTCTTTTTTCTGATAATTCAACAACTTGATCAGAGATCATTAGAATTAGAAAGCCTTTATAGCAATTCTTTGTCAAGTGTCTTGCAAACCTTGGCTGATACCTAGATTTAGAGGGAAATGATGCTAAGATTGAGGAATATTATATGAGCATTTTAAGAAAAGAGACAAAGCATGGACTTAGAAACATCTGCCACCTAGTCCTTACAGAATATGAACCCAAATAAATTTAAACAGGAAGAAAAAAGTTGTTGGAACCACTGGGGACCAGAAAGCTTGGCCTAGCCCAGTCAATTACATTTTGAAGAAAAATTGGTCCATAGATGTAGATTTAAAATCTTACAAGAAGGGCAGTTACTAAGTTATCTGGAAGTCCTACCCCTGTGCCAGAAGTAACTTTAGATTAAAATCTTCAGCTTACCACTGTAGGAGTTATTCTTTGCTCCACAGTTACTTCAAACTTGAGAGACAGTAGGAAGAAAAGGAATAAACTAATACAGCATCTGATATGTGCTCCTCACCTGCACCCGGTCGCTAGTATAAGGTCTGGATACAATCACCACGCTGTGCCAAAGGTCTGTCTGTTTGCATACCTCCTGGAACACACACAGCTTTCACACTCCCCCTTGCATGCCATAGAGCTCACTGCAGAATTGGGATCTTTATTGTTCAATCCTGCTCATTCATTCTCTTCCTGAAATTAGTTAGGAAATGACTGGCTGATTGTAACTGGTGGTATCTCGATCAGATCATTATTATTTCTGGTATGAAATAAATAAGTAATTAATTATGGAGGTGCTCAAGCTGCTCTGTAGTTAAAATAGCTCTGAGATTTGCACTTAAAACAGATACTCACTTCTTCATTGTGTGTGAATTATATGATGCGGGTTTGCCAAATCTATTTGTTTATTTGTGGAATGGAAAGCTACTGGTTTTGAGAACTTTTCAAGTATGTCTTTTGATTTATTTTAGTTATTGGCAGTTATCCTTAAGACTGTGTGTGAGTAAGAGACTCCAGATATTTGGATCCTTTCAGCAGAAACAGTGCAAAAAAGTTTTTGAAAATTTTATGAGAAGGTACATTTAGCCAGTTCAGAATTTTAATGAAATTAAATAAAAGAGGTTCCCTTAACACTTCATTTTTCTACTAATGAACTATCATCACAATGAGTCCTATTTTATGTAATAGTATTAAAATAATTTTTGCCACTCTAAAATGTATGCTATGAGGAGTGGATCATTTATCTGCCCCTCACTTTAACATTTTTTGCAGTTTTGGCAGAACTGAGGGCTTGCGTTAGCTCCATGTGAACAGACCCTCTAATAAAGTCAGTAACGTTTTAAGCAAATGAAAGATGCATTTTTGTGTCATCAGTTGTGTTACCAGAACCAGGGTAACTTAAACATGTTGAAATTCAATCTGTTCATGGAAGTATGTTACAGGCTTTTTGACAGTATGCATTGACAGTGACAATATTATCAAACCAAAGTAACTGAGAGTTTGTGGTGGTTACTCTCTGGAGAAGAACTGTGGACAGGACAGTTTCATTTTTTACCAGACAATGCAACATAACATTACAATGCAACTCTAACATTATAAGAGCAGCAGTAGAAAAATGAAGGGTTTGTTGTCTGAAAAGGTCCTAGTTTATCATGGCTTTTGTAGTTCTTGCATGTTTTATAAATTTATTTCTATCTTATGTACATGTTATGCTGCATTTGACTCTACTTCTGTCATATATACTGAATTGAAAAATTCACTGTTAGCTATTTCCTTTCATAGTTATTCTTACTCTTCTTTAATCAGAGTACCCTCTAGCATGTCTTGAAAATATCCCTCTGCCTGCCATTCTTATCTCACTTCTTGTGAATGCATTTCAGCTTCTGCACGAGCCACTGTAGTGCCTTTTACTTAATTCCATATCCTTTCAGTAACTTCATGTAGTCATCAAGGAACTTGTAAAGAGTGTATTGACTCCTAGGAACGGGCTTGTTTCTTGTGGCATTTCCTTTAATTCATTATTGGTTCTACTTTGTAGAACATCCTGTGATCACAGCAAGTGAATAGGCTGAGTTGAAGTTGTAAATCATAATTATCATTTACATATAAGGAAGCAGGGATGCTGAGATTTCGTGAGTTTCCATATGTGACAATGGAGGACTGTGGCAGAACCAGCAGCACAGCACCTATGGCTCTTTCCTTAGTCCTGGACTTACACTGTTGGACTGTCTTTTCAGTCCTTTCTAGTACACACTGTGATGATTAAATGACTTAATATGGAGATGTTAAAACATATGTATAGTGTTATAGTGAGTAGAATCTTATAATTGTCAGTGGATTTGAAAAACTTTTTTTATAGGAAACATTTTAAAATATTTTCTGTTACCTTTCATGAAATTAGAGCTGAAGTAACTTTGTTTAGTATCAGATATTAGAACTTTTTCCTGCATATCAGAGACTTACCTGAAAATGAGCCATCCGAGTAAAACAGTGAATGTCAGCAACACTGATCAATAAAAAAAACTGACCGTGTGCTCTTTGTTGACTTTCAGTCTAACAGTATTTCATTAGAATAAATAGACAATATAAAATAAAACTGTGACATATCAGAGGGAAGAAGAATAGAATTGTGTTCAAAGATTTCCTTGATAAACACAGACACACTGCACAAGGCCCAGATACAAGGTAGGGAATTCAGCATCCAGTGCTGGCCTTAGGCCAAAGCAGGGCAACTGGGCACTTAGGGTTGTGTGCTAAAGTTGACCTTTCTTTCTGAATCTTGAAGGAAGAAAATCATTAGATCTGCCCTCCTCCAGTGCTAGAAGCACAGCGTTAGAGAAACTTATTTCCTAGTTCCGCTCACTGCAGCAGCGAGCTCCAGCTTCGAGTCTGGCAAAAAAGGGAGCAGTTTCCATTTTATGGTGTATTTGATGAGCTGTTTCTTAACTGATACTTCATTATCTTCCTGAGTAAGCTGTAAATGTTTTAAGAAATATGTTTTCTCTTACTTTAATCCCAAAGAGGAGAAGAGGTTAAGGAATGGTTTCCTTTTACTTTCAGTCTTAGTGCTAGTTCCTAGATTTCAGAGTTTCAGAGAAGGCAGGAAGCTACATGAAATCTATTGATCTTTTAAAGCCTAGGACCATTCCTGGTCTTTCAGGTTAGTTTGTAACAGCAGATAAGATACTAAATAATAAAGACAGAAAAGATATAATTACAAGTAGAAATTAATATTATTTTTAACACAAAGTTTTAGTCGAGATCATCACCCCAGTACTGATCACGTGCACTTGAGGGGGACAGGATCAGTCCTTGTGTTCGTAGCATCTGTTTCAGGACACCTAGAAACGTAATTGTGTTCCTTATGGCTATCCAAATTGCTGATACGAAACAAATATGAGTAATTGTTATCTGCATGTTGGCATTATGTATTTCACATCTACAGTAAGTGCCACCACTCAAATGCCAAACCTGTGCTTAACATTGTGCCAATAGGCCTCCTCGCTGATAGACCTTGTCCGTGCATTGTTCTCTTGTCAAGGGGCATTATCCTAGCAATTCAGCAAAAATTTTTCTTCATTTGGACAGTGCATCTTTCAGACATTCCCTTCTTCTATTGATTTGTTTTCTCCTGTCCCTTTCTCCTCCTTTTGTTTTCTTATCATAGCTTCAGGTTATTAAGTGCAAAGTATTGATGGGAATGGGTGGTTTTGGTCGATGGAGAGCTAATGCATCCCTAATCCCACCATTGTTATAGAGTTATGCTTTACTCTGGTTCCTGATGGGGGAAAAGGTGCAAAGCTCTTGATCCTAGTTTTATTTGTCACAAACCCATCCATCAATCAAGCACAAGCATGTCTGAATGCCGAATGACATGTGGGTCTCAGCTGAAAAAATTCGATAACACTGTATTGTCAGGTTGCTCACTCTTTTTTTTTTTTTTGATAAGAAATACATTAGACTGAAATAGATAAGCATGCAACTACTAAAGACTTGAAGAGAGAGAGTGACATACATGGCACCAAAGGTTGTCGATCTTTGGTATTAATGATACTTATGAGTAAATAAAATAGGAAAAAGGCTCTAGGCATGCAACATGCTTAAATCCTGTAGGTTTCTTTATTAAGTTGGCATTTCAAGTTTTTAATCTGGACATATATCATAGCCTGCCACCTAGGTTCAAATGCTAGTAGAATCTGTGACTGAATTTATACTTTTAAAAAATTATATTGGTTAATATAGCAGATATTGCAGAATTGAATATTATTTTAGTATATGTTGAGAAATCTGCCCGTTTATTATTTCTGAATAAGCATGAAGAGATATAGATATAGATATGTATATATGTGTAAGCATTATCCTTTTAGGATTTGAAAACATTTTAAATATATAATTATAGTACATATATAGAGATATTTTATGCTGCGCAAATACATATGCGTGTCATTTCAAAAATGTCCTTTTAAATTGTAATTGTATTCTCAAATAGGTTTTCGATATCCCTTTATAGTACTTATTGTGTGATATACATTCATACATTGTTGAAAGCTTATCTCCTTATTTATATACAATTTTCTATTCATACTTACTTAAGATAATTGCATTTAGGAACTGCTAAATGTTGCAATATTCCATCTGCACACTGTAAGTTTGGGAAAAGTAATCAACAGATCAAAACAATTTAGAAAATCCTTTTTATTTTCTTGCCATAGAAGTAGACATTTTAGAATGGAGAACCGCATTAAATGACCTAAAAAATCCATCAACAAAGGTAACAAAAAGACAAACCAAATCAGAGGCTCTAAGATAAACACGATGTAGCCCCAAGTACTAGCACACTCTATGAGTAAGCCATTTTTTCTCCGCTCTGTGACTAGGGGCTACAAAACTGCAAAAATCAATGTGGGAGTGCTTTAGATTTGTTGGGTAAATTACATGTGCTTGGCTGCTCTATTGTATCTGGCCCATATTCTATACCAGATACTTTTAGATGGAACTATCACATAATACATAGACTTAATATTGATTTTTATAGATTTAACAGAGCTTGAACTGAACTCCATGGTAAGCAAGGAAAAACTTAAGAAGTGCAGCTTCTCAAAATTGAGATGAACACATAAATATAGAAATACTATTGAATGTTTGTGTCTGGCAATCTCCTTGCCCAGTTTTAATTTGGTACAGGCAAAATCAGCACTAAGTAATTGAAAACTCCTGGCATTAAATATTTGTTCGTTTATCTTCAAATGATAATTTGATGATACTTATTTTGTTTGGTTGGTTTTTTAAGTTTGTACCAAGAGCAAGTGAACATAGAGAGTCATAAAAAAATTTAAAAGACAATCTGGGTATTGTCTGAATACCAGATGATGCCAGATGAAATCCACTGCTATCACCAAAAAGCACTTGGGGGCCTCTGTATGTATCATGAACAAATTATTTTGGATCAATTTCAGGGCATGCAATAAAGACCGTGACTCTCAGATGCAGGACACCGAAGTCTACATTTAGACATGTGAATAGGTGGTGTCATTTCAAGCTGTGTATAACTTCTTAAAAAAAAAAAAAAAAAAAAAAAGACATTAATTCAAATGTCTAAATATGAAACATGGAAAATTTAGCTGCCTTTGAAAATCTCCATGTTAGTTATCAAATACGGGGTAATCAAGTGTAAACAGTTTGCTAGATTTTAGGTCACAAGGTAGTGTCACAGGACTGATAACACTCTCTAATAAATCTGAAGAAAGCTAGTGTTTTCTCAGGGGAAAGCGAAGATACTTGTAACTTTAAAAAGCAAAATAAGACTGAAAATGTTAGTTTGCCTTCCTTGTATTTGTGAACAGTGTATTACTAACAATATGTGATTAAAGTAATCACATTTTTAAATACTGGTCTCCAGAGTAATTTGTGATCACACAGTAGTTGCTGTAGCCCATAAAGAAACACAATTATAATTACTTTAAAAATGGATCCTTCTAGCTTCACATCCATCCAACCATCAGTGCCGCTGACACCCTGCCTGCGCTTCTAAAGCCACAACCCAGCCTGTGCTTACCAATATTGTTTGGAACACAGTTACAGGAAAAACATAGGGTGTGTGAGTCCTGTACTGAAGGACTTCTGGTCACTTCTGTGATGAGGGATGCTGAAAAGGTATTTAAAGGAGGGGGGGGAAACAGGTCTTAGACTTCAGGGGAATGCTTTCACATAATCAACGCTGCTCCTTGTTCCTCACCTCTACCCTGACCTACTGGCATGGGGCTAAAACTGGAAGATGACTGAGACACTTCAGCTGGTCTGCCTACTTAGGGCTTTGAATGCGCGGAGGACAGGCAGCCTGCGGTCCTTGGGTTATAGACACCCTTGCAAACATCAGCTTGAGCCCTCTGCAATTCAGAATCCTACTTTTAAACTTTATAAATCTCTTTATGGTTTTGCAGGCCGTGTCCTCAGCTGGTGTTAATTGACATAATTCCAATAATGTTCTTGTTAGGACAGCAGTTTCCACTAATGAATATCCAGCATTGTATCTCTGCTAGCATTTAGATGTGGTAATCAGACCAGCCAGCCTCTGAGAGTAAAGCAGAGCCTTGTCAGGGGGCCTCCACTTTAAAACTTTGCCTCTTGGTCTGTCAATGCTTGATTTTCTTATTCCAAGGGCATTTTGATAACCCCTCTGTGTTTGAGTCTTCATGGTGTGAAGGTCTGACTAAATAATGAGGGTACTTTCTCTTTTATCTTTAGAAGCAGGATTTACTTATTACAGCCAATAATATGGGTCAGATTTTCAAAGGTGTTTTAACTTCATCTCCATGTTTGTACTGCATAAACACTTGCAATTGCTTTTGTATCCAGTCACTTCCACAGATGAACATTTGCCATTATTTTGCTATGCAAGTGATGCTTGTGCATGTATCCTTCTATCTTGTTTCTGTAGATAAATATACACAGGCACAAGTGGGTATCATGCTTTTGTATGGCATTTTGCAATGCTAAGTATTAAGGGGACAGGACAGTAACACCATTTTCAGTCTCAAGATATATGATGGGCTTGTTTTGTACATTGAGGAGAAAAAAAAAATTATTAATTCAACCTTTTCCCTTTTCCTTTATTTTTGTACCCTGTCTCATGTGAGAAGAGGCCATGAAGGGATCTGTGATCATATGTGAAATTCCCAATAAATAAAATGGCTCTCTATATCCTAACACTATCTGCTATACTGCCTAGTGGTACTCATCCCTCATTTTTATGAAATATAAATTAGTCATATGAAAAGGAACTTCAGCTTTCATGAAACCAGTGTGGCTCTGTTCCTTTAACAATGAAAGGCAGGCTTACAGAAACAGTGGTTACTTACCTCCTTTTGAAAGAAAAATGCATGCAAATAGGATGTCATCAATGAAAAGTGCACTTTATGTTCCAGAGTTCAATTCTACTTATGTAGTTTTAGCCATTTAACACCATGACTTCTGACTGCTGTCTGTCTGAGAACTGGATGCCAGTGAAGAAAACGCTCTTTTGTACCTTGGTAGCAGCTGTGCTGTATTTTCAGTTTACTCTTAGGTGCTACATTAGAGTTCCTGATAGTATGCTTAGATGCAAATCAACTGCTGAAGTGAATGACAGTAACATTGTTGACATCCAGTATATATTAGAAGTCAGCACAAGTGTCATGTTGGTCTATGTTTAGTGGACGTCCAGGACCACTCAAGAGGTTAAGGATGTTGTTCGTCAACTAGGAATGCAACTTGAGAAATGTAAAGCCAACAGAATTAGAAAGAAAGGGCAAACCACCATACGATTTGTCTGTTTAAGTGCCATATGGCATCTCTTTATAATGTATAGTACCAGGGAGAAAAAGAGATTAGTGCAAAATGTAAGAGCTGCTTCATAGGACCCTAAGGACCAGCAGTTCAAAATGCTAGGGTATCCAGACAGCCTCTCCTGCATCTTAAAGAATAAATGATGTCAAGCTACAGAAAATGATGCATGCAGTACTTCTTGTTAGCTTGACACGTGCCCCAAAGCAGAATGATCAGCACAGTGCTGTTGTGCGATTGCTACATGTGTATGTTGTACTGTACAGCTATAGCTGTTGCATGACTGTACGATTCTGCCGAGCTAGCAGGAGTGTTAATCCCCTGCTGTAGTCTACAGCTGAGGTGACAAGTTGTAGTATCTCTCTAGTGGCTTGCTACAAAAAGAGGTTACTAAGATCAATTACTGTTTTCCTGACCTGCGTCAAACTAAATTTTAGCTGTTGTAGGTATGTGTTATTACTTTACATCTTCATGCTAGTTTGGTGGGATTTTATTTGTAATGAGAGTAATTGCTGGTCTATACCCTTGCAGCTGTGTCGTATCTCGTGCCGTTGGTGCTCTCCAGGCAGATACTAGTTGCCTACTATTGGGTTCTGCTTAGTGGATCTCACAAGTCGCAGGGACACAGAATCCAATCCTTGCTCTGGGTCTCTCAAGAGTAGCAGGATTTCTACTGATTAAACCCCTGTCCGACACCTTTCTTGTGAGGTGGGATAGCATGGTTAAAACAGTTTCTACCTCTCGGTTTCTGAGACAAGTTCTTCTTCAATTTTCATTTCCTCTTTATATCTTCATTTGAGAATATGTCAGTAGAGCAAGGAAACATAGGTTTGATATTTTGCAAATTTATACACATTTGCTTTGTTCTTAAGACACAGGCGAGCCACTGTCAGTTGGCATTTCAGCACCTTAGTGGTCCCAGATCTGGTTTGTGCAAAATAAATAAATACTATTATATATTCATATAGATACTCAAATTTATGTTTTATATATTGGTTTTCATCTGAACCAGCTGAACTGATTCAACTGAACTTGCAGCCACATGAACGTAAAACAACGAAAAATAGGTTCTGATATTAAAGTGTATTTCCAAACCAATAAATTTGAGAAAACGAACCTAGGAGAAGATCTTTGCTTAATTTCCATACCTCAGTTTAATTATTTTTTAAAAACAGGAAGAAAATCATTGACTGGTCTGGATTTTTTGAATGTCTCTGAAGTATTACATTATGAATTTTCTTGCAGTACTGAAAGAGTTATTTCTTCATTTTGCACATGCAAAATTTTAAAGCTCCATTTATTAAATATGAAAAAAAATATATATTTGAGAAAGCTACAAATTATTCAAAAAACAAAATACTAATAAAAAATTGAAATAGTTGTTCTTAGGTGTTTGTGGACTTGATACCGTGTCCTTTGTTTTTGCTAATTTGCCAGTGATTCCCGCAAAGAAAAAGAGTTCAAAAGGGGATCTTCAAATTGGTCCCTACAGCTGTAAAACTTCAGATATGAGATAAAAACTCATGGAGTGTTGTACAACATTAACTGAGAAGATATGAAATTGTTCCATCAACCTGAAGCCCCTGAAAGCTATTCATTTTCCACTCTTCATTCTCATGTAAGTCACAGTAATGTCAATGAGAGCAACTTGCACTCGCAAAGCAAAAATCCACCCAAAGGCAACAATTCATAATGAAAAGGAGAAAAAAAAGGAAAGGAAAAAAAATAAGGAAAAAGAAGGCCCAGGAACAAAAATTTTCCATCTTGATTAAAAAGAACTCCACCACGTGTTTGATTCAAACAATATTTTGTTGGCTGTAAATTGTTTGCAATTGGAATGTTACATTTTTGGAGGAAATAATCCAGAAAAGCATTCCACCAAACTCATGATAATTTGATTGCACAGTCCATATTTAGAGTGTATTAGCATATTCACTTCTGTGTACAAATATATAAACTGTCATCTCCCAAGCACTGAGAAGAAAATTGACAGAGGAGGTTCAGATGGGGCAGAAGGGA
>NW_009631888.1:45001-60380 GCF_000690535.1 Cariama cristata
GAGTTGCCAATAAGGCCGAAGGCTTGCCAAAATCCTGTAAGTGAAGGAAACGAAACAAAACACAGAGAATAGACAAGGAGAATGAGTGGCTAATTACTGTACATCCCACTCAGCTAAAAATGAAACATACATGCACGAGACATCAGAGAGGCACATATTGCATAGGCACATCCTGACAGCAATGACAAAACAGTGTAATCACAAACAGAAAACTAGGAACCTTTTCTTCTTTGTTGGCAGTGTTGCTTGAATGTATTCTAGCAGAGAGGCTGTTATTCCCCTGTCACTGCCGGTCCCTTTTCTTTCCCGTGTGGAAAGAAATGGCACTGGGAAAAGCGAGACTCCGGATCTGGCAGGTTTCTTGTGCCTGCAGCCTGCAGGGTCCAATTTATTTCCCATCAGGGCCAGTGCTTTCCCTTGCTCTTCCTTGACTCGGGTGGCAGGTATGTTGTGTCCTCACACCGGGACGTGTGTAGGTCAAGTCTTGATACAAATTACCAGTTAGAGATGTGGGACAGCTGAGAGATCCCTACTTTCAGCATGATTTACCATGTCATTGTGAGCAGGTGGCAGCTCTTGGTACTGAAATTTGTTATGATTTTAAGAAGTGGCCATTGTTTTTTTAAAATCATTTGAGACTCCTGTATAAAAGGCAAGATACATCATCAAAGGCTTATGATTTTTCTGAGATTCAGCTGATAATGACCATACATTCCCATACTTCACCACATTGATATATTGCTTCATGTTGCAATGAATATAAAGTGGTTTAGTAACTGGTCACTTTATTATTTTAATCTAATTAAACCACATACAGCCAATTTTAAGTATTCTGGAAGATATGACTGTAACTCAAAGCTGAGGAATCTGAACACTGCAGGAAATTACCGAAGCACTTTTGTACGTGCTATCTCCATCCACTGGGCGCCTGGCTTGTACTTGGAGATGTGCACAAGCTGGAGTAGTCTCTGTGTATGGGACTTTATTCTCACATTTGACTTTATAGTGCTTATGGTCATATAAATTGGCAATATAGACCAAACAATTCATGGGTGAGTTCAAAGCAGCGTAGATTTGATGAAGAAAGGAAAGGAATTGCATTGTATTTCCCAACAAACTCAAAAGGAGTACATGTTGCCAACTGAAAAAGAAAGGAATCACAGCTGGAAGCAATTAACTAGATAGTTGAATATGTACTGGCTGGTGAGATTTGCAAAACTCATTGCAAATTGCTCCAGTCCCTCTCTGCTCTAAGTGGGCCAGCTCCTTGGTTTGCAGTAGATAGGGAAGGGTACAGTAGTTCTGTGAGGACACAGATGCAGCCTCATCCAAGTTGATGCTGGCAGTAGTTAGTTTGCATCAGCACAGCAAATGCACCAAACTACTGAAGGTACTTCATTAGGGACCTCTATCTTCCTTTTAAATGCCTTGAGAGTGATGCGAGAGTGAAGCAAGAAACACTGTCTTAGCCAAGAAATGTTTTAGCTGTCCTCCTTTTTACAGAACACTAGTTAGAAATTGAATAAAGACAGACCTCTCCATACATGACCTCTAGTGAATCTAATGCCTTCCCAGGTCTGTTTGCATGGGGTGAAAACGAGTCCTCGGCTTCTGAGGCTCACTGACTCCCAAGGAGAGCCTTGTGGTGTGCTCAGGGAGCAGCCCTCGTCTCCCACCTCCATCAGGGCTCTGTGCAGAAGGCTCATTGCACTGCAATGTGGTTTTCATGAAGAAATCCATCTGGATGGCCCTCCACTATTGGACAGCAACCCCAGTTATTTTATTGAGGTGCCCAGTTCCTGTCTGGGGCAAAGTAACTGGTTTTTAAGTTAATGGTAAATGGCAGTTCTAATGCAATGTGAGGGGCTTTGTAATGTGGACAGATAACATAATCCAGTTAGTTGTGAGCTCCAAGCACACAAACACCATTTCACCTATAGTTTTTATGATTCGTAGTTTATGCATATTGCTTACTTATTTCATTAGTAAACTGTGCGTGTGTCTACCTGAGATGAGGTGTTCTTGGGAATGTTTTGGGGTGTTATATTCAAAAACTAAACCACATTATTTCTGCTTAAGAAACACTGTGACTTACTCTTAAAGAAGCTGTGTTCTGCAGCTATGAAGTGACTGAAAAATGTTCTTAATTTAATATAGGGCATTTTTCAACACTGGTTTGAGCTCAGCATTCTGTAGTGCTTCTAGACAGAGAAACTCATTACAGTGCTAAATCGTGTCTGGAGTTACGAGGGAGGTACCATCTCTCCATCTCTCTTGTGGAGAAGGGTGTGTGACTGCAGAGAGTAACATTGCTGTTAGACTGCACCGGGTGAATAATCTGCAATTCAAGATTATTTAGTGAAAATATGTTTGTGAGTAATGCTTTCTACCATCTTCGGTTGGGTACAGTAATGGTCTACTGTTACTTAAGTATGCCTTAATTGCCTCCCAGTTGTACTGCAATGCAGCATGTTCAAGCATAAGTGTGGAGAAAACTAGTGTAAATGTTTCCTCAGCAGTATTGGTTCCTGGCAACCTTAGATCTGTCCTCTGAATGCTGTACTGAATACAGACTATCCCAAAAAATCAGATGAAAATTCTTAGTCCTCACGTCCATGTTTCTCAGTTATCTAAGCACAAAATAACTTAAAAGAAAATCCCTTGAAACTCTAGGAAAATGTTGGGAATTGATAATCTCACACCTCGTGGAAACTACCATGAGGAGAAAAAAGCTAGACCATACAGAAGGCAATCTTCCCAAGGATTAGTCTATCGCTATGTGAAAATTTCAAAGGATCTCAGTCAATAGCACTCACCATTTCAAATTAAAGGATAATTTATTTTAATAACAAGGATAGTATAAATAAACAGAAGTGGCAGAAGTTTGGAATATGTTGTATGTAGCAAAGTTTCTTTAAAACTATTGGAAAGCCACACTACAAAGAAATATTATATCTAATTATGCTCAAACATACATTGTGTTTACATCAAAGATCAAAACCAGATATGGGACATAAATGTTCAGCTGTATTTTATTCTCATTAAATTCTTACTTGTGTTTCTAAACTAAGGAAAACAAACCTTTTTAATAAAACAATGTTTTAACTTACTTGGGAGCTTTATGACAAAGAAGTCTCAAATTTCACATATTAAGCATGAATAATTTTTCATTTTGGTTTTGGTAAGCTTACAAAAGACAGAGTTGATCATAAAAATGAGATCTTAGCAACATCTGAATCTCTCTCAAAAAAATCAGTGGCATTAACAGTACCATTTTTACTGATTTAAATATAGAACTCTGGAAAAAGGTAGCTTAGAAAAAATAATGCAACACCAAACCTGATCTCTTGGCTGGAGAGAGCGTTAGTTGGCTTCTGACTTGACAAGGGATTGAGAAAAGAGGACGGGAACTGTAAAGCTTCCCTTCCGTTCTGTAAGGCTGTAGGACTCCAAACTTCTTCCCTGGCAAGCAGCTGCCACTGGAGTATAGTGACTTAGTCAACTCTTCTCATTTCTTTTAATTTCTGCTGCCTGGTACTGGAGGAGGGATAAATGAGTGTTCAGTCTGCTGCCTGCACTGCCCCGCAACCCTTGTGCAGAAAGGGAATCCTCACGGTGCCGACTCCTCTACCTTTCTGCAGTTTATACCAGTAAAGTATCTACTGAATCACTGCTGTATATGCACAACTTTCATTAAGTGAGCAATAGTAGCTACTGAAAGCAATTAAATTAATTGGTAAACAGCGTATAGCAAGAAAGCACCTCTATAACTTCATTCCTTTCTCTTGCAGGCTCCTCATATTTTGCCAGTAAAAAAATCAAGGTGGTGTGCCAGGTCCAGTCAGGGAAGCTGTGAGCTATAGGATGTGTTCCTGCAGTGCTGGTCTGCAGCTATACACCCTGCTGCTCTGTAGACTTAATAGCTTAATGGTAAATGCCATGTAAGCATGTATTCTGGGTGAGAAATGGTTTTATCTGACTGGTTCAGAGCAAGACCGAAGTAGACACGCAGCTGTCCGTACCAGTTGGTACAAACATAACCAGCAAGGGAAGGTTGTGCTCCACGCACTTTTTATCCTCCAGGATATCTTCTCGGAGAGAAGAGAATTCTCCTTTGGGGGGAATATTTCCATGACATGATCTGCACAGCAATAAACTTAACAAGAGCAAGATTTATTAGAAAAAGTAACTAACTCAATGGGGCAGGGATACAGATAAAGCCAATTTATTCTGAATAAAAGTAATCTCACAGGAATATGTTTTACTTTAATGCTCTACATTTGAGTTCACCCCTTTGCTGAATTTGGCTTATGTTTTCTAAGTGTTTCAAGGTAGACATGGCTAACTTTGTATTCAAAAAACGTAAAAAAAAGTGTCCCACTATTGTTTTCAGCGGACAGACTGTCTTGTTTCAGAATCGTTTATGTTCCAGCAGGTGTTGGCAGGAGGAAGACCAGCTCACAGGCTGAAACATAATAGTAAGAGGAAAAAGGCAAAGTACTTTCTGAGGAAGGACTTGGGAAAATGTTACTCTATCAATAAGTGCTGTTGCCATTCCAACCACGTGCAAGTTTTGTGGGGTTTTTTTCAATGTCAAATGTCTATCCCAAGCTTTATAAAATACTTATTTACTGGCAAAGTATAAATCCTGCAACATCTTCTCATCTCAAAACCCAAATGAAGAAATTAATAACCAGCCACAAATAAAAGTGAAATCCAAGACAGATGTTCCATTACTCAGAAATGAAAGCCATTCTCCTCTTCTGTTCCCAAAGGTTTGAATAGATGATGAACCAAAAATGGATAACATTATATACCCAAAGGCTCAGCAAGCTTTGAGTAATTTGGAACAAGGACCTGAGAATTTGCACAGCAGCTCCTGCAATACGCTGTGCCCTAGGCAAAGAGCTTTCAGTGACATTCTCAGAGTTACGGCCATTCAGTCCACTGATGGGAACATTAGGTTCTCTGTCAAGTCCAGCGGAAACTGTTCTGTCTAACAGCTAAAATAAATTTTGCAGTTCCTCTGTTTAAACTTTTGACCGAAAAAACAGAAAGGAAGAGGTAGCTGGATAGTATGGTTACCTGCAACATAATTGCAAACTGACGTTGCGGATTGCTTTGCGTATTTCTGTATCCTTGCTTATTACAGGCAGACAAACCATTTATTTCCAATGGCAAGTAAACTAAATATTTTTACCGTTTTTGGCTAGCAAGTAACTGCACCCGGTGAAGTTAATCCTGCAAATAAAATCCTCCTATTAAAAAAAAAAAGAAAAGAAAAAAGACAGGTAAGTCAGATCCCTCTCTTTCGGAGCAAAAGCAGGGGCCAGGACAGTTGAGCTGTTTCCATTTACTTGCAAGGAAGGACTAAAAACCATCTGTGGAGGAACAGTCATGTCATGCCCTTCCTGCCAGGCTTTGGCCATGTTTTTCATGCTCTTTCTGGCCAGCAAGCTGCAGAGAACCACTCATAGACTACTTTTTCCATCCCAGCAGGTTTCCATGCAGCTTTCCACTTGTTGGCACAGCAGACATACAGACACAATGACCTAGTGACTCTGTGACTCCTAGGGTCATGAGAACATGCATGTGAACGTGCAACTCCTCATGCTAGGAATATGCTGCTGATCTGGGTGAAAAGTTACCAACCACTCCTT
This sequence comes from Cariama cristata, assembly GCF_000690535.1. Classification (NCBI taxonomy): domain Eukaryota; kingdom Metazoa; phylum Chordata; class Aves; order Cariamiformes; family Cariamidae; genus Cariama; species Cariama cristata. Next base: position 50,662 of record NW_009631888.1, read on the forward strand.
GTCCCTATTACTTGTCCCTTCTTTTCCTTATCCATCCACGTTTATGGCAGCTTCATACTTGCTAGCATAACTGTATGTGTGATTCAGTTTGAAACAAACAAAAAAAAACACAAAGAAAGAAAAATTACTTGTAAACATTTTCAAGATAAACCAGATAATTTCAACAGAACCTGTTCACAGACTGAGTATACATGGGATTCTGTTGGAATGGGAACTTCTGATGGGAAGTAGCTAAGAAAAGGTGGTGATGGTAACCTCCTAAGCTGAATCAGCAACAGCCAGATCAAGGAATGAGGGTGGTGAGGAAAATTATTAGGCAAGGAATTAAAAAAGAACAGAGAAGTGGTATTTTGCGTTGTCCATATTTCACCTGTGAAGTTCATTACCACAGAATTTTGGTAACGTGATTAGAAAAAAAAGTAAGGGGCAAATAAAGGGAAGAAAAATTTATCAAGATCCTACTAAAAACTATCTTAGACTCAGAAAGTTCCTGAAATTCAACTTACTGGACATTGGGTGAATATGGCAGGGCAATAACACTTTCTGCTCACTCTGTCCTCACACTCTTCTCTGTACTTCCATTGACTTTTACTGTTGGAGGAGGATGCAGGGCTAGATGCAGCTGTAGTGCAACCATTCTTATTATTTCAGATTTCATGTAATCAGGTCTTGTAAGCACGCTAGGTGAATCTGCAATCATGCATACTAAAACCTGTGAAGTTCTTGGCTTTTTCTGAAGTCCGTGGAAGATACTTGAAAAGTCTGGTTACAGTCCTGAAACTGCTAACCTGGCTTACACATATTGGAAATAAATTCTTACTCACTGTGCCTGCTAGAGCACTCCCATTTCTGTGCTATTTTATGGTGGGAAGGGAGAGTAACTTAGCTCAAATGAGGGCTTGTGCACTTTGACCATTTAAGTGGCTGACTTTTTTTGATCTATAGGTGTGCATGTATCATTGTGTTTGTAAATAAGCTTTTTAACAATATGGAATGTTTAGAATCAAACAAATGTTCTTTCTTACTTTCCTTCGAGAGAAGTAATGTGAGTGAGTTAGTCTGCAACAAGGGTCCTGATTAAGAAAGAGATGTGAAACTTTTACTTTCTTAGTAGGACTTAATTTAGTCATTCTGAAATGTAGAATAGCTACTTCATCTATTAAACAGTGTAGTTTTGGTTATCATCTACTGAAGTACATCTTTTTCCAGAATTATAATAAAAATATAATGAATGGCCAAAAAAAAAGAATGTAAGGAAAATTATGCTAGGTCCTCTGAAATTGAACATTTTAATGGCAATAGGATGAGGAGAAGATGTGTGTTGCAAAGGACTTTTGACTGGGATTTTTTTTTTTCCATAATTAGAACATCCTAAATGATACTATGATATTTAGTATGTGAGACTAGATTATTAGCATAAGTAAATGTAGAAAAAGGACACAAAAAGACAAGTTTCAAGCACTTGGCACTGGAGGAGCAGTACTAACAATATGAACTGAGTCACCAAGGCTCCGGTCCAGCAGTTGCCGATAGGCTTAAGGTCATGTAAGTGATTTTTTTTCTTGTGGAACTATTTATAAACATTAAGCTGGACAGGGTCCTAGGATCTTATAATACTGGGGCTAAATTAGTCTTCTACAGAATTCTGGTTTTCTAATTTAGCTTTTGTCACTACCTGAGTAGTGCCGTGACAGGTTTTTAAGGGAATCTCAATTGCTTAAATAATAGGATTAACAGCACAGTTCCCTTTTGCTTCTCTAGATGGTAAAAAGCATCCTGGACACTGTCACTATGCACCCAGTGGCAGTGAGGGCCAACAACAGCCTCACATTCTGCACGTGCATTACAAATGACGGATAAAATCAAAGGTAGAGAAGTCATATCGCTGTCATTTGATGATCAGCCAGCATCATTTTGATCTACCCAGAGATCTTTTGTCATTTAATTCCATTCTGTGTCCCTGTCCCCACAAAGTGTAACATTTAAAAGAATAAATCAGATACTTGAGAGAAGTAGACTTATATGGATGAATGTATTGAGAAGCCTAAGGCTCTCTGATTTCCCAGTGCCTTTGTGGGTCTGGACTGTAATGTTGACTATCATCAGCTTATTGAAAATAGCGTAGAACATACCTCTTCACTAACTATTTTATTATCCCTAAATGCCTACTGTGGAGAAGAAAAGACAAGATAGATCCCCACAGGACTCGCCATGGAAACACTGATCCTGGGGGGAAAAAGCCACTCAAGATCAGTGCTGTCCACTCTACACAAGTACAGAAATGTTCTGGTGTATTGTATGAAAAAAATGTTTATAGGTGTAAGACTTGTAAGCACAAGTATCTGATCATCAGCCACTGACAAGGTGCATATAGCCATTAACTAATTAACAACAGAATTTGCATAGCCTGCAACTCTCAAACATTTTTATGAATAAATTGATGGTCATCCAAATACTTGCAAATGAATTAATTAAAAGACATGATAGGATTCTACAGATAACCAAATGAAACTAACCATTTTTAGTAATTAAAACATTTTATCTTTATGATTACTCACCTAATTCTACCAGGGAGATTATTTTTGTCTGGTTCATTGGAAAAATCATGACCTGTTACTATATTATATTTTTCTGCTTTTTATTTTGTCTTTTATCTCTTGACTGTGCTGGTCTACCCAATGTATAAAAAAAATTAATACATTAGCTTGTTAGTGATTAGCTTCTTAGGCTGGACTTGTGAAAATTTAGAGCATTTAAAATTCTACAGCTCACTTCTACTGTCTATTTTGACTGCTACAAAATTCACTCATACCCACAACATATTTCTCTTGTCCTTCGGTAATTAATAGACTAGAAGTGCCAAAAGAAAAAAAAAAAAAAAAAAGAAAAGAAAAGAAATTAAAAAAAAAAATCCCCATTGCCCTGGCACTATAAGAACAGGAACTATGAGCCTCTAAAAAGTATGAAATACCTTATTCTATATTCAGAGCTGATTGTATTATTTGGTGGTTGTGGCCTTGAAGTATTTTGATTTCATCTTAGAAAACAGGGCTGATCTGGATGAATTCCAGCCGAAGCTACAGGAATTGAAGAATTAAGCTACAGAACATAATGAAATGATTCAGTCCCATGCAATCTGATGAGCATCACTGTGTGTAATGGAGTGTGTGTGTGGTTGTATCTGAAGCTGGTTGTATACCATTGATTACAAAAGTACCTTTTACACACAGTGTAAGATAATTACTTTGTATGAAAAGCAGACTATTTTAAAGCATTTATTTTAATAAATACATTTAGCACTAGTTTTCTGTATGTGGGTATATTGTTAGTGGGTAGTATTCAAGGCTAAAGCCCTTACCTTTGTGCTGATGTTGAAAACTATCAATTATAAAACACCTAACAATGTTCTACCAATGAGCGCGCTCTGTTAGCGGTACGTTCCTATTCCTCTCTTTAAAAGACAGATATTGCTGCGTGCAGGAGCACCGAGACTGGGGTACCATTGTTAGGGCTGATTAAGGGGAGGAGAAACTGTTCAAATTTTAGGGTTCTTTTCTTATCAGACATCTATTGAACTGAATAGCATTTTGTTTTATATCACACTTTTTATGGCCTAGGTATCTCAGAGCTCTTTACAAAACAGTCTGTTTCAATAATAAATATGACTAGTATAGTGAATATGTAGGCATCTATTATGTGATCTGCAGTAGCTCACATACTCTTTGGCATTTGAACAATGCATTTAGGTGGTAGGGTGATGGGAATATGCAGGATAGTTTTCCTTGCAAGTGTTAAAATAAATGTTGAAGAATCTTAGCAGTGAAACCAAAAGTAAGAGGAAAATATTTATCCTGCAGCTTGTAATTTGGTAAAACCTGCTTAGCATCTGCCTGGAATCAGAGTTGCGGTAGGCAAGAAAAGCCAGAGCGGCAATTGTTCGGTGGAGGGATGGAGCTCTTGAAAGAAAGAGTTCCAACCTACAAACATCTCACAAGTGGTTTAGGACCACAGTAGAAACCGTCCTCGTCACTTAATTGTCTTTGTTAACGTGGTGGACCTCAGACTGCATGAACTAGGTCGACAATTTCAGCTAATTTTGACTGTGTGTGAAGAGAAAACAGGAGGGGACGTGTAATAAATGCTGAAGAGGCAGTAGGAAACAGAGAAGGGGAAAATATGAAATTGAGACAGTAAGGTTTCTGTGCATCTCCTTCTAAAATTGCTCGATCAATCTCAAACTGTACTGGCACAGAGTTGTCTTCTATGTCCTCAGTAAAATTACTGTGTTGTCAGCAGAGGCTGTGAAAAAAATAATGCATCTGCAGCTCAGCCACCACAGTTCACAGTCCAGCAGAGTGGAAACTAAAGGAGACGGCAGAATTAGTAAATCCTGTATTGTCCCCAACTGTATAGATTGTCCTGAATGTGGTCTTTCTTACAGGTACGTCACGCTTACAGCTACGTGGATGCCTTTCTCTGACTGTACACCCCAGATGCATTTTCTCTTTCTTTTCTCTGGATTTCTGGCTATCTGTGCCCTAGCTATCTTTTCCTGTAGTCAAGGTCTTTCTCTCTCTTCTTTCTCAACCTCCATCTGCTCTCATCTCCCTTTCAGCTCTTCTCTGGCCCCCCTCCTTCAACCTGGACAACACCGCACCTCTTTTCAAAGCCTTTACTTTTAGAAGAAAATAAAATACATGAAATTTGAATGACTTCAAAACCATATTCTGGTGCTTTCTCTTCCTTCTCAGTCCACTATTGTTGTTCCGACAGTGTATAGAGCACTATATCAAGTAATTGGGTATTATCTTCTGGACTGTAGTTCAGGCACTAAAAATAGCGTATTAGTGACCACTTTGTTCCATACGCCTCCTTTATAAAAGAGCTAACGGCACTTTTTCAGGTTTTCCATGTTGGAACATTAACTTCTAGCAGAGGTGCTATTCTTTCTGTGGTGAAAGCAAAATAAGTATGAGCTGGATATGATCGTTGCTTCCATGTAATATTGTAAAACTCATTGCCACATGATTATTTTCTGTTACAGGCTCATACTTGCAAGTTCAGACTGACGTGATCTCCATTGCTGTTGTTTGACAGCATTGCTTTGTTGTTCTACCGTTCTTTATCCTGTGCTCTAAAAGACTGTGTAGGGCACTGACAAAATCACTCTCATTAAGACAACCACCAAGTGGGCCACTGTTACCAACGGTGGCTGATGACTTTGGTTTTCAGCTAGCAACATCTCACAGGAGCCTGATTATCACAAATGATAAGCAACTGCCTTCTGCAAATCATGTTTTTATAAAGTGTATCTCCTGGGCCTCCAAAATTGAGAAACACAAAATACCTGGTCACTTTTTGAAATCTTCTCTGTGCTGTCCACTATTGGGTAGATGATCTTCAAGACTGAGTAGTGGTTTCTATCTCTTGATCTGTAAAAGGACCAAATGTGGTCCTGAAAAGTTGGCTTGAAGGTCTATTTGTTGTAAGTGTCTCTTGCCATGTACCCCTTTCTGTTCAGTTGTTGGGGGACCCCTACAACATGCTTTTATTTCTGAAAGTCCCGTGGGTTATTATCCCGCTCACTTCACCATCAGCCAGTGAGGTCAAGCTTCTGTGCATCGCTGCAAGGTGATCTCTTTTTCTTACTGCAGATGTTGAGAAGAAGGATGACCAGCTGACAGTCAAATTGCTTGGTACTGATGAGCCCTTGGCTTTGTTATGTGGTAAAACATACACCATTTGACAGCTGCTTGTGCATCGAAAAAACCATAGATGATTAACGGTTTCCTACCTTTTCTTGCTACTGATCTTCTTTGCTTATGACAGATAAGACTCAGATGTCTTTTTTTTGAGAGACAGAAAGGGAGAATATTTAAACTTGTTCTCACCTAAGTCTTTTGTGTTATCCTAAGGACCTTATTTGTAGTAGACGTTTTTTTCTGAATTTCAGCTCTCCTAAAATGATCAGATCTGTCATTCAGCTTTAAAAAGGAACATTTATTCTTCTCCTTCTGGAGATTTTTTTTTTTTTTTTGCAAAAGGGTATAATGCTGATTTTACTTATTCAGAAATTAAAATAGCAAACAGTTTATATGAGGTGTTGATAATTACCTATATTACTGTAATGCTGTGACAGATGTTGGCAAAAAGAGGCAGAAAATGCCTACAGCTGTGCACTCCATGACATCCAGTTTATACTCAGACAGAAGGCTAACAGATGTTCTGAACTGTCACTTTGCCTAAATGTTTTTAAAGTCTAAGGACCTGCTTTATAATTCACTAGGGCCTCATTTGGTTTCACAGAGGTCCTCAGAATTCCCATCTGTGACAATTAATGTCGAAGACTTTTATAAATCAACCCCTGTCCTTATTAGCCCTCTGCAAATAGATATTGTGTATCTGTGTACTCCCAAGACTTCTGGGTTTTGTGACCTAGTTATTAATTTCTACAACTTGCATATAACATAACTCTTGTTTTGAGCAAAACGAGAATTGGATGACACGAATACAGCTAAAGCAACAGTCGAAAGATTGTTGATGCACTTTTGACTGACTCCAGAATACCTATGTTAAAATATTCTTTATTCTCTTCCTGAATGGTACGGTCATTTCTAAGGTGGCTGTAAAATGCTAACAACTTTGAATTACTTGTTTTCCCAAAGGAAAATATAAATCTTGGTGGTATTAGAATAGAGCACTTAAACAAGCATGTTCAGCTGCCAGAGATATTTCTATTCCTAGAGAATATTCGTATTCAAAAATAGGTAAATCATTTAAGGGATACTTTAAAATACAAATCAAGTTTCATAGGTTAAATTATGCTCTTCAATTTCAAAACAGAGATGTTATAAAAGTGACATGCATGTAGCATGCGCATGTAGAAAAAATGAGATTTAAAATAGTCTTCGGTCTTCAAGCTCCACCCAAATTTTCCAGCATACCTTCAGACAAGCAAAAAATGTCTCTAGTGTAAAGCAACTCAGTGCTTTATTGATAGTTGCCATTTCTTTTTAAAAGCTGGATTCTTGTTGTGCAGTAGTTTAATAGTTTAAACATTGTGCTAACATAATCAGTGTTTGGCCTCTTCTGTTCCCCAATCCTGTATAGAAGCAGAACTCCAAATTGTACATCTTCCTGGGTTTGTTTCTAAATTACTCCCCACACTTAATTACGAGGATGAGAGGGATGCCTTATTCCTCTTTGTTATAGGCTAAGCTCTCAGTAATCCCAAACAAAAGAGCCAGTTCTGGAAGATATAGGATTTGCTAGCAGGATTATGGTCTCATAGATAATGATGTGCAGTCAGCAGAAGCGAAGCTTTATTTTAATTCAAATAAGCTAGTAAACAAACCACTGACAAGTCTGCTGGTGAGAGTAACTGGCTTCTGTTGCCACATTGGCAGCTAAATTATAGAAAATCTATTATACCCTGTTCACCATATGTTTAATTTAATACAGATACAAATTAAACTATCCACAGTGCCTATTAAAATAACAATACATATTTTTAAAATATATGAATGTTTTAAGATACATTCCCCTGACCTTAAGAAGGGCAATGCTGATTTGGGAGACTACAGCAAAACACATGCTATAGTCAACAGATTCTCTTCAACAATAACAACAACACTGATTTGAAAAACCCAATACAGTTTTGTAACAGATAATGAGGTTAATTGGGGTGTTTTACCTTCTAAGCGCCTGCTCTTACACACTTCCCTCCCCCTAGTTTCCTGGGCCCTGGATTTGATAGAAGTGGTTGATATCTAATCCGTTGTATACTTTTTCATTGAGTGCCAGCTACAGTATGAGGTTTTTGCCCTTTTCCTGCTGCAAATAGCTATCCCTCATTTCTGCATATTCTCGTTTATTAATGTTCTTTCAAATAACCTGGATTTCTTGACCTGTCAGGAGCCTTGGAATCGCTACTCTCTAATACTGGTGGAGGGTTTCAAATTATGCAGAGGGATTCCTGCCTAGGGCCTATGTTGTTCAGAGGAAGAAGTGTTGAGCACAATGTGTTGTGGCCTGCTATGGACCCTCATTGTTTTCTTGAGCTCTGTAGTGGCTAGAGTGAAAAGAGGTACTGGAAAAAAAATCAGAATAATAGGAGGCAAATATTGTGAGGCTCTATGTAAACCTGGGTGTTTCCAAATAAACTGAACTTACCTCATAAAGTCACTAAGTCACTGCAGGTTATGGGGATCAGCAGATATTGCTGTGATGAGGTGGTGATGGTAGACTACTTGAGACCATACACAAACCACAGAGAAAAAAATTAACTTCCCCAAATTCACCCTATATCTTAAGTGGTATGATGATGATTAATGATTAATGGTGATGAAGAAAGTGCCAGGCAGAATATTGCTGGTGGAGAGCGCTCTAGACTTCACTGGGAGCCTCCTGCCGAGACTGATGCTCTCCCTTCCAGTGCCAGTCTGTTAACAGCAAAAGTAAGTGTGTAATGAAAATGTGCGTTTTGAGAAATGACCTGTACGTAGGTTGTGGATTGTCAGCTTACTCCATGGTAATATATTCAGAATTTAGCATTCAAAATTATGTTTCTCACGTCATTTAAGATGTAAGAACATGTGCAAACTCCATGTGCGTGTGTGGAAGTATGTGTGAAGGGAGTCTCTGACTCCTACAAATGTGCGATATATTACGCCACGTATGTACCGGGCACTAGATTGTATACTATCATAGGTATAGTGTATAGCATGTGCATGAGTATGAGATGTACAGTGTAAAGTATATATGTATACTGTGTGCACATGGATGCATATTGTCTATTTTTTTTTAATTGCTGTTGTTACTTACCAAAACATTTTCAGAATCAATATATATTTATAATGCAGACATAATATATGCAGGAATTTAATAGTTATTGCAAACAGGTTTCACTTATTTGATAAATTCAACTTTAGTATGTGAAAACCATCCAGTTCCAAAGAAGGTTGCCGTCTAAAGATTGAATATATGAAGGCATCAAGTGCCGGAAATATTTGAACAAAATACTTACAGAATATTACTGGTGCTATACTTCCTGCTCTTCTTCGCAGGAGAAATTTATTCTATACCATGTGGTCAACTTTCAGTAAAGGGGTATTTAGCACCACAGCTACCCATAACAAAAATATTGCAGTAAATGTTGAGGTAGTAAATAAGCAGGTCTCGGGTCTTTCATAGCAATCATGAAAAAAACTAAACAGTTGAAAAATCTCCAATTTTAGGAGGCACATCTAAAGTTCTTACATACACTTCTATGCGGTGAAAGGCCTGCCCGCTATGCAAACCTGCAGCTCCTCAGAAGCCGCCCTTGCAAACTACAGGTTCTTTGCTTTTAAGTAGCTGACATACCGTCATATCCCGGAGGGATCGGGGCAACAACAACAACCACACCACCACCTGCTCTCGGTGTGTCACGGATGTTCTTTTAAGGTTGCGAGGTGGTGGGAAGCTCATCCAACCTTTCCGGGGGCTGTATGTATATCCGAGTGTGCTCACCGCTGCACAGGCAGCACACCAGATTTTTCACACGTAGCTTTTTGGTTAGAAAAGCCTCAAGGTTGTTAAAACGAAACGAGAGGATGAGAACTTCAGGAAACGGTCATTCGGGAAGGCCTTTCCCCCGGGAAAACAGCCCCAGAGGAGAGGCGGGGAAGCGACTCGGGAGTGAGCCCCGCTGCCTCCCGGCCCCCCGCCCCCGGCCCCAG
>NW_009631889.1:0-292 GCF_000690535.1 Cariama cristata
AATATTTGTTCCTCCATATATTTGAACGTAAGTGCCTTTGTAGCTCTTTTTCTGGATTTATGGTAAATGAAGCCATGACCTATATTACAAACAAAAAAATCTTCAATAGAAATTTTTTGTTCAAATAGATTCTAAACGACCTGTAGGGCAATAAGGAGTGGAAGGGGTAGGCTGGGTTTTGGGTTTTTTTAACAGATGAGAATACTCTGGATAAACCTCCTATGGTTTGCAGTGGTACCATGCAAACCTTCCCCTTCCTGGAATCGGTTTCAAAGCTGCCATGAAATAGAAG
>NW_009631889.1:531-774 GCF_000690535.1 Cariama cristata
GGGTGTGGTGTGCCCCCCTTGGGCAGCTCCAGCCAGCAGCCAGGACAGGCGTCACGCACGTGGGCATGCACACACATGTGCACACACATGTGCAGTCACACACAGGTGCACAGAGACGCAGCTCAAGCCGGACATGCACCCTCAGCCCTGCGCTGATCCCACCTGCCCTCTCATCCCCTCCTGCCCTTCCCCTCCTTAATTCCTGCAGACCCCCCACCCCGCTTCAGCCCTGCTGTGAGCATC
>NW_009631889.1:957-1233 GCF_000690535.1 Cariama cristata
CTGCAGCCTATCCATTGGTGACCTGCAGCTCTGGCCACCGTCTCTTGCTCGAGGTTTGTGTATTTGGCCGTGGTTTATTCCCTCTTTTGCCGTCTCTTTTTGTAGCTGGGTCGCTGTTACCCAGATGACCTCACAAATCAGATGTCCCTTGTTCAGATATCTACAGCCCCTTACAGCCCACGCAGCCTTGCAAAGAGCTTCCAGCCCCTGCCCCAGCCCCTGGGACCGGTGGTCCCAGCAGGCAGCCCCGGCCACCGAGCGCCAGGCCCCACGGCC
>NW_009631889.1:1269-1661 GCF_000690535.1 Cariama cristata
GGTGGCCGCTCGGCCCCAGGGCACGGAGATGCCCCCTGCCGTGGGCAGCATCCCTGCCCCACAGCAGCACCACTCTCATCACTTCCAGCGTATTGCCACGCTTAAGTAACAACAGCCTGAGCACAATGTGTTTCCTGGGGAATAAATACCTCGTTTGGAGGAGTTAATGGTCCCCAGCTCATGCTAAGAGCTATTGATGTCAGCCACTCATTAATATCAGGCATTGCCTTAGGCTGATGTTATTCTTGGTTTAATGCAGAGAAGGTGGATATAATCCTGGACACACGGATTCTTTTCCATGTGTTGCTGATTTAGGACTATGTGCACAGCTTCTCAGGAAGCTGATCCATCCACTCAGCGCTTTGGGAGACCCCTGAGTGGGGTGGCAGGGC
>NW_009631889.1:1687-13664 GCF_000690535.1 Cariama cristata
AGCTCCCACTCGCCCCCGGGCGTGAGGGTGGGATGCCCCAGGCCCTCACCAAGGTGGTCTCTGCCCTAAAGTCCCCCCTGACAGCCATGCCTATGTGGGGAAAAATGGCAGGAGGTTCTCCCTTGCAGCTGGGAAAGGTGAATTAAAACTAACAGCTGGGAGGAGAAGGAAAAGTTGTGATCAGAAGTAGCAAGGATGAAGAACTATAGACCAGCCTTTTAGAAGCAATGCGTAAAATCTGGATTTTTCTTGGATTTTATCAAACGTGTTTTTTTCCTGGTAGAGTGGGCAGCAGCTGCGAGCGCTACGATGGGAAACACCAGCCTCCAGACCTGGGCAGGGGATTTCCTACCTGCAAAGTGCGGGAAGAGGAGAGAGCCGGGCTGCGCTGGGCAGCGGGGCCGTGCCTGCCCAGGGAGCGCCGCCTGAGACCCCCGCATCCCTCCGCACCTGCGGCGCTGAGGCCGTGCGCTGCGGGCTCGGCTGGCAGAGGAGTGCTGTGCTTCCCTGGGCTGCTCTCCCCTCCTCCCCACAGCCGTGCAGACACCGGCTACCCTCTCCTGGCAGCCAGTCATACCCTGCAGACCGGGACTCAGTGGTACACACTGCACACATCATTAAGCACAGCAGATGTGACCAACCTCTTCCTTTCTGGGTGAAAGCCAGCAGGAGCAGGCGTGATGAATGCAGACCATAGAACAGCTTCATCAGGCAGTGATGGGGCAATGCTATTTTTACAGGGAGCCGTGGACAGTGCAGACTGCTCCTGAAGTTCGTCCCAGTGCCCTACTGCCTTACAAGAGGTGGGAGAAACACTTCGCAGCGCAGGAAACCATAGCAGGTACAGACTGGGAACAGCACTTCAGGGGTAACGCACGTGCTGCCCCTCTCTCCTTCAAAGCTGTGAAACAAGGTGATTTCTGGAATTGCTGCTGTCTTCTATTTCAGTGCGCTGCTATCTAGGTCACTCAGGCATAGTTACATCCCCACTGCTATTGTTCGGCCAGCTCAGTGACAGGATTGCATAGAGCACCAGTGTTGCAAGAGAAACGGAGACTTTGGGATTAATTTTATATACAGGAGCACAGTTTGCCTCTCTGATGATGTCCTCACATGTTTGCTTTCCCGTGTGCCTGCTGCCATGAGACAAGGATGGTGTCCTTTCCTCGGCTCCACAGGAGAGGGGAAATGTATTTGCCCATCTGGCTCCAAAACGGAGGGATCTCTCAAGAACTCACAGCTGGTTTTCCGTGTGCAGGAGGGCACAGTATAGACTCAAAACTGGGCATGTGCTTTACCGTTAATAAGCGCTCTGTAAAAAGTGTTGTATTAGTCCAGTTGTTCACTTGGGTCCGGCGTGAAGGGAGGCTTCTATAACCGAGACAGCAACTTTTGTTTGTTTTTCAGGAAAACACGCCTGTGTGTGTAAGGTTTGGGAGCCCAGCTCCAGAGCTGGAAGCAAGCCCTTCGGCAGAGCCCCCAGGGCGTGCTCCCGTAATCAGCTCTCTGCAGCCCTCGCCGTCTGCCGGGTGACCAGCTCCTGCGCTTAGCGCTTTTCCTGGCACAGCTCCATCCCTAAGCTAATCAATCACAAATGTCTCGTCCCCAAGTGGGATGTTTTTGTTTGTCCATCCCCAAACTCCAGTTTGAGCCCCGGCTGAACACAAAGTGAGCGGCTAATACGTCTGAAGCAAGTTCCCAGACTCCATTGGGTTTTGTGTGATTATTTTCCTTTTCAGCAGTATTCATCCAACTCTGTCTGCCCAAAGTCTTGATATCAATTGCAGATCAGAGGCATCATTTTTCCTCTCTGACAGTGGGATTTTGCCTGGATATATAGTTCAGAATTGGTCTGTTTCATCCCATTGTCTGTCCTTTCTTTCAGTCTTCACAGAATCTAATATTTCTCCTGACTTTTTTGAAATACACCATTTGCATCTCTTTTTTCCTCAACCTGGCTGTACTGTCCTGGCATTGTGGCTTCTCTCCATTCTCTGATGTTAGAGTCAATACACTGGACAATGTTTTATACATGATCCAGAGCTTCCTTAAGCCTTTGAGCCTTTCACTCAGATATCCTTCTGGATTTGTCAGACAGATACTTCCATTACACAACTCAAATGTTCAATAATAATAGTCTGGATCTTTTCAAATATCAAAACTTACTCCCACTGGAAATCAATCATCAGACAGACAAGAGACAAGTAGGATAGTTGAGAATTGCCTGCCAACTTTCTTTCACTATAAAAGCTCATGAAAGCAGGCAAACTATAAATGACTTGTCAAAGACTGCTTAAAGAGAGAAACTGAGAATATAATTATGGCTGCACAGAAACAAAGTCTTTGCAGAGATATGCTGCAGTGAGGGCACGTGTAGAGAAAGACGTGTCAGAAGTGCAGGGTACGTGTCCAGAGCCAGCAGGCTGTGAGTCACACTCGGAGCAGATGTTCCAGGAGGTCACAGCAAGCACAAATTACGGGGTGACAAACCTGGCAGCATTGTGCTAACAACATTGTTGGCTTCAGGCCAGAGAGCGGCATTGCTTGCCTGACCCCTAAACCTCACTGGCTATATGCAGTCCTGGTCCCCACAATCAAGAAAGAAGTGGTCCAAAGGAGGGCCATGAAGATGACCAAAGGGCTGGAGAACCTGCCCTGTGAGGAAAGACTGAAGGAGTTAGGTTCCTTCTCCCTGGAGAAGAGAAGGTGCAGGGAGGACCTCATTACAGAATTCCAGTACTTAAAGGGTGGCTCCAAAGAGGATGGAAGATCTCTCTTCACAAGGAGCCCCATGGAGAAGACAAGGGACAAAAGGTACAAGTTGCACTGGGAGAGGTTTCGTCTCAATATAAGAAAGAAATTTTTTACAATGAGAACAATCATTCGCTGGAACAACCTTCCCAGGGACATGGTGAAGTCCCCATCGCTGGAGGTTTTCAAGATGCAGCTGGACAGGTTGCTGGATTATCTCATCTAGGCTCCCCTTCTCAGAAAACATTGGACCAGATGATCTTTCAAGGTCCGTTCCAACTTGGGCTGCTCTATGATTCTACAATTCTATGAGCTGTAGAAAACAAGGATGTCAAAATATTATGGCATTTTTTAGTTGTTACTGCACAAGAACTCTGTATTTGAAGATCAAACATGGTGGCTACCAAAACAAATGAAGGTGCCACATAGCATGCTTTTTTTAGTAATTTGATTTTTTTAAAAAAATAACAATGCAAATAAACATTGGCAAATACAATCATTTTCAACAAGAAATGAAGAACATCTGAGATATGACAAATATGATTCTATGAAAATGAGATTCTATGAAATAGGAGCATAAACCCCATTCTTTTCCGTGTGCATTCACCATGGCAGTACCACAGCATTGCAGAGGCTGGAGTTGGGCTCCATTCACTGTCCTGAGTCCTTCAGGACACAACAGGAGAAGCAGTTCTGAAATGCCGATGGAAGCAGTCCGCACGCCTGTGCAGTCCTGCCCTGCCTGTACCCCTGCACACGCTGGCAGAGCTGCGCTCGGAGGACAAGCCAACACCGCTCCTGGCTTCTGAGCTTGGGGGTGTTGGAAGGATGGAGACCGTGAGGGCTGCTGCAGACCTGTGGGACCGTAGCTGACTGGAGCAGGAGCCCCCCTGGATGGCAGCCCTCACCTCATGGCCATCTCTCCCTTAGCTCTTGTGGATCCCCTCTCTCACCCCATCGCCTTGTCCAGCATTTTCTGCACTCCACAGTAATTTTCTGTGTTGAGAGTCAAAGCTCTCCTTTGTTCCTTCTCTATCCCAATGTCACGTCCACCGTACTAATACTCAGTGTGTGTCTATCATTAAAGAGCTTTTTATTTATGCATGAATAATTGAAACCTTGCATTATTAATATTTTAATTAACCTTTACACAAGGTTTGGGTTTTTTAATTCCTGCTTTCATCTTCCTATCTTGAGCCATCTCTATAAGGTGTTTAACTGCTTTCTCTCCTGTCACTTGTATGAAGCCTTTAACTCTGCAGCATGTGCAGAGGTCATCTTAGAACAAGTCCCTGCTGAAAACCATGGAGTTGACTCTTCATAAAAATACTTCACCGTTTGTGATTTCTGCCATTGCTAAGTTCTCTCTTGGAAAGGTTAATGCGTTTTGTCCTGTATTGCTGCGGCTTCTCCTGTCTCTTCTGATAGCCTCCTCTCACATGAGGAGCCCAGATCACTTTCTCTGATTCATAACTGTCAACACTAAGAAATAACAACATGCTTTCCATTGGGACAGATGGGGAGCTAGTGGATGCCCATGACTGTAAGGGGCTGAATTATTTCATATTTTGTTTAACGTTTCTGCCACAAATGTAGAAATATGCTAATGAATATACTGTGAAGAGGTATGTCTCTTTCCTGTTCATAAGCATGGCACTGGTCTTCCAGCACAGACCTCCCAAACAGGGATAACCCATGGAAGATAAAGCTGAAGGACTTTGTCAATACAGACGGACCTGGAACTTAAAAAAAAAAAAAAAAAAAAAAAAGCTATGCCGTTAGAAAGGTATAAAGGAACTTAGGCATCTCTCTCTCTCTCTGAGCTGGAGCAGCTGTGCAGTACTCCCACTTTCAGCACCATATCCATTAAACCTCTGACTTCAGG
This sequence comes from Cariama cristata, assembly GCF_000690535.1. NCBI lineage: Eukaryota > Metazoa > Chordata > Aves > Cariamiformes > Cariamidae > Cariama > Cariama cristata. Next base: position 6,324 of record NW_009631889.1, read on the forward strand.
CTCAAAAAGTCACCTAATTATACCAGTTTTGGAGAAAGGGTTCATGTGTTTCTCATGGGGGTCCTACCATCCTTCACAGTGGTGAGACTTTGGCTCAGGTGGGAGCAAGGCAACTCCTGCAGGTGCAAGTCATGAATATTGGTAAGATGGAAAGGTATAAATGCCCGTTTCAAAGTAAGCCCAAATTCTCCACTCATTGACCTAATGACATTGTCCCCACAGCTCAGGGGGAGTCTGGCAGGCTGTTACTAGCACTGGTTGCTCAGCAGCTCTGTGGCCCAGCAGAGCACTGAGCGTTCACTGGTATCTCATACCTGCAAAGGTAAGAAGACAAGCTCACCTGTTTTTCCTTCTCTGCCACAGCTATTTCTTTGTGGGCTATAGAGCAACTAACAAGAATTGGACTTAACTTCTCCTTATGTACCAAAATCTTGTCTGTGTGAGACCACAAAACTCAGTGATGTTTGGAATGATCTGAGAAAACTAGTGCAACAGAAAACAAGTGCAGTCAGGGGGAGCTTCCCTCCTTGCTCAACTCATCTCCTGCTGCAATTGCTCAGGCTGGTATGAAGTCCTCAAATAGTGACCAACAGGTGTGGGCCCATGAACTTTTTTAATCAGCAGTCCAAAAACTTAATTTCAATTTTTTTGCTCCATAAGGTCGTTGCTGCCTGGAAGAGAATGAGTGTTTCCTGGAGCTGGCAGGGACCCCCAGCACACGGCTTCTCCGTTGAGCTTAAAGGGGATAACTCCCAGCACTCTCTGTTACCTTGTTTTGTCTGCTGTGAAGGACCTGCTCTGAACTGTGCATGGCTCTTACTTATTTCAAACACCTTAAAGACTGTAGAAGGTAACAAACAAATATTAGATGTCTATGACCTCTACCAAAGGGATTTTCTTGTGCACAAATTTTTTTATTGCTAAGTGACAAGAGCATGCTTGCTCCTGGACTCATAGCCTAATTCAGAGGACTACTGCTTAACTGGGAGAAAAAAATAACAGGATGGGAATTAAATAATTGGGGTTAAACCATGACAGGAAGGTATTCTGTTAACTGATCACATATGTCAAGTAATTCAGCTTCAAAATTTGTCATTGTCACTTTTCCAACATAAATTTAGAAAGAATGGTGCTTCATTAAATCTGTGAGGCTCTTCCAGAGTGAGCAGTGACTGACCACTCGCAATAAGTTAATTAAAACTGTTTCACACTAGAAAGAGCAAATGTTGGTGGAGTTTAATTGATTTCCTGTTACTGTGTACTCAGGAATGAGTGATGTGCTAGAAATGCTTTATTTAAGTCAAGTGCAACTTTTAGTGTGCAATTAATTTCACTTTGTCATTAGAAAATACTACTAAAGTTAAATACTGTAACTGTCCAAGCTATAGTTCCAGTTTTTCCCCAGTTTACCATGCAGTCTCCAGGTAATAGTTTATTTTGTACCAAGCTATACACTTTAAAAAAAGGACTTGTGGTAAATCCTGATGATTTATTCAGATTTCTCTGTCCTTTCATCTTTGACAATTATGTTTAATATGCTCACTGTCTGAGCACTGTTTCTTATTGTTGCATCTCCTGGATGATTTCTGAGGCCGGAAGATGGGGAAGGATGGAGTGTAATTTTGGATGTCTTTCATTATGCAAACTAGAGAAGAGTGTCTGGGAAAACCCTTTTCTTCTCTCTTGCTTTTCAATCAGCTTGGTAAACATAGAGTGGTTCAGCCAACTGATGCAAAAGAGTTTTTAGGCATTAGACAGGAACATCTCTAATAAATACTGTTGACCCTGCCTGAGTCATCATTATCTTCCCTTCTGTCAGAAGGACTTACCCAGTGATGTTGGATCAGCTCCCTGCAATGCCTAGCTCTTGCCCTGCAGTGACAATACTGAGCAGCGTCCGAGATCTGCATTGCTAATAGATCACAGTCATGTTTCCTACCCTCAAACTGAGGTACAAAATAAATAACCTTGATGGTGCATGAAAGCCAGATAGTCTCTGTTCTGTGCAGAAAGTTTCCCCACTCCCACCTCCATAAAATCCTGTAACTCAGCAGTGGGTGCAAAGATTTAATTAACAACACTCTATAAAAAAGTGATTCTTTTTTTAAACCATTCTTAGACCAGCTATTGCCAGGAGGTCTATCTTTTCTATTAATTAATTACAGAAATACAAGTTCAGTGAAATTGCATGTAAAATCAGATGAAATACAGTAGTGAATTTGTTTCTAAAAACAGAGAAAGTGAAAAAGATGAAAAGTTTCCTTAGCAAGTAGAAAAATTTCCAAATTTGCTTAAAGATAGGCTTTTGAGACCGACCGAGTTTTGTAGACAGAAGTGCCCATTCTGAACGAATGAAAACTCTGAGGCTGAAGGGAAGTCTGGGGCTGCACGCTGAAAAAGCAGAAAAGCATTACCACACAGCTCCAGCCCTGACGTGGTGGTTACCCTCCGTGCCAGGGCTGGAGGCTGTTTGCTCGGGTTTCTGCCCGAGTCCCGTGCTGGCCGAGGGGATGGAGTGCTGCTCCCCGCTCGCTTCTGTGCGCTGATGCAGGGTGAGAACTGACTTGTTTCTGAGGAGGCAGGCGCCAGCATTTTCATGATATTAAGTGCACATTTACCTCCTGTTAGCCCTGGGACTGGCTGTGCTGAAAGGGTGAGACCTAATAGAGTCATTCCCAGTGGTTTGTGAGCAGCCCTGGGTCTAGAGAGGGCTCCTCTGAGTCTGGGCTCTGTAAGCAGCCACGCGCTTGTGTGGTGACTCTCCAAAATGTTAGTTCCACCAGGACGGGCAACGGCACCCTGCAGTCTCCTTCCTGCACGGCTAAGCTCTTGCATCATTTGCCCTTTTCCCATTTACTTACTTGGGATTGTATTGCTCTCCCACTTTGGTGTCATTTTCAGGCAATGTTGTGTTTTGCCATCTATAAACTGGATGGTACCGAAGACAGATCTTGTATGAATTGGAAGAGGGGACAGCTTAGCCAAACTGCTCATGCCTTCAGCAAAATTTCAGCTGTGTTTGGGGGTGTGTGACATCTGAAGTACCTCTCTGTTCTCTTTGCAGCTGGACCTAAGTGTGCTGCTCACAGTTTGCATCACTTTTGTCTGCTTTAGTCTGTGTTCCCTTTCTGTGCCTGCACTTTGCACTCTTGGCCTAACCTCCTGGTAGAATATGGTCCTGGGGGCTGTTCTGCTCATGTCACAGGAAGAGGGGAGTGAAATTCCTCTCTTTGAGCTCAGGCAAGAGGACAGGAGCTTGAGCAGTACAAATTCTGGATGCCTGCAGCCCTGTGCCCTTCTGGGAGAAGGTTTTGACAGAGGAGGCTGATGCAGACTTGAGTGTCTGTTTCACAGGATTCTGTCCCAGAGTCCTTTCCCACTGTTTTCTTATCCCAAGAATTTTGCACTGCACTGCTGGGATAAATTTGCCATTTGAAAAGTCATGAGGGACCATTCAGTCAGTGGCGCTGATTTCAGTTCTGGATTCAACCATCTGAATGGGGAAAATTCTGGTAATGCCCTGAGTATGTTGCCCCTTGTAAAAGTTTTCTGTAAGCCCTGACGTTTAAAGGCCAATTTGGAGAGGAGACAGGACTGTTTGTATCGCTCCTAAAAACTAATTTTGTTTTGGTTTTTAGTGTGCGGAGTTGTAAATATTATAATTGTATTAAATTCCTCCTTTAATGAACAAACAGCTGTGTAATTACAGCAGTGTGTTAACACCTCTGTAATGGTTGTGTAAGCATTTTAATTATACACTCTGTTTCCAAGTGTTAGACTCTTCTCTGGGAGTACAGTCCTGGGTGCCAAACAGTTTGTAAGCCCTTAGTCTGGAAATTAATTTTTGCTCTAATTTACCTAGGAACACCGTGAAAGTTTGGGGGTGTGCCCAAAGCTGTGATATGTCTTTCTGTCATTTGGTTACCTCGTCTGTACCTCCTGAATAAAAGTATTCCAAAAAGCCCAGTAATCTCTGCAGATCCCAAAGGCAACTACCAGCCTTTGAGTTCTCCAAAGGAGGTCTTGGGTTGCAATTTCCCAGCTCTGCTTTGGTGAGCCACGTTGTTTGGTGTTATTACCACTGAAGGTAGGAGCACCCCAGGTATTACGCTCAGCAGTACTCATGTCTGGTGCGAGATGGCCTGTATGATTTTTCATAGACAAAGGGTACATGTTTGGCTTGCCTGACGACACCAGCTGCTCCCCATGGGTTTGAGCTTTGTTCTGGAGGCCAGTGGGATGGTGACTCCCAGAGCAATTCTCTGAGCTCTCCTGGGGCTTCCTTCTTGCACTTTAAAATACATCCTTGTTTCTCACCAAGTAAGAGAGCAGATGAGTCCCTTCTCTTGCCTTGCTCCTGCTGCTCTTTCAGTGATGATCACTATGTGTAACTTGCCTGTGAGGGTCTGCCACATCGTTCCTACTGTTACAGGAGCATCCTCTGGACATGCATCCTCCCATGCCAAGAACCTAACGCAGCCTTAGCTTTCTGTTGTGACGTTTTTAAACACTACACGCTATCTTCAGACATGGTATTAGCCTACTGAATGGGTGTAACAAGAGAAAGATTTATCCAGGCCTTCTTCCTATGATAACACATGCCTTTCACCGGTGTTAACTTTCCTGACACGGAGCTGAAGGGACCTCCTGCGTCACGGAGGCCAGTACCCCAAATGCACTGTTGCTCCAGAGGTGTACATACAGAGGAACAAAAACATGGGGGCTAAGGCACTATAATAACTAAAATAAAAAATCATATTTCAAAACAAAATAACATAAGAACTATGCCATATGGCTTAGCAAGGAAATTTTTCACAACAGCTGGTTTAAGAGTGAAAGTTTTAGTGACTCTGTCCACAAACAGTGGCAACACAGAGCTTCAGAAATAATTTGTGTATCTGGTAAAAAATTTTGATTATCAGCTTTCTATCCTACTGAACATGTCAGATGTACACTTGGGAAATTCCTCATTGAGAGCTGTAAGGACTGAAGTGTGTCTGTAAACCAGAAGGGAGACCTCGGGGCAAACGGACGCAGCTCACAGCAGCTGCCAGATGAGCGTTCCCTGTGGAAGCTGGGTCTAGGCACGTACAGGCATCAGTACAGAGCTCAGGAACAGGGTGAGATGGGTCAGGAGTAGACGTAGAGACCTGATGTTATAAACACTGCTGAGCTAGATTATTACTCGTTAATGAATATACTGGAGGGATGGGTCAGTGAGGAATCAATATTCTGTCCATTCCTACATGCTCTCGGACTGACTGCCCAAAACATGGGTGTTTTTATGACAGGACTCTTCCTAATGTTATCTTTTTGAGGAATCAAACTAACTGGGATTAGGTGGGTGCCAAGTCCACAAGTGTTTGGTAACTGTCTGGTATAACATGGATGAAAGGCAGTCTGTATAGCATGTTAAATAATTTTCCAGATGGAAGCAGGATGAACTATGGCTGGAAAGGCAAATGGGATCAGGGATGCGATTATTTTTAAAAGGAGGGGGATTAAAGCATGTTATTTTAATGCAAAAAAACAGGCAAGTGTGAGGAGCAAAGGAGCATGGCAGAGAAGCAGCAAAAGGAAAGTGGAGGATCTGAGAGGGTAAATACAGGTGAGATTGGGTGAGGGGAGGAGGAGACAAGATGAGAAATTTCTCTGTGCCACAGAGGAAAATGAGAGAGCTGCTGGAGAAGGGCAGCAGAGCAGATGGTGGGGAAAGGCGCTTTTCATCTTTCCAGTCCCTTGCCAGGGCAAGACAAAACACGAGCCTCGGTGGAGGGTTGATGCTGGTGAGGACGGGTGCCCAGTTTCAGCTGGAAGGGAAGAAGTGCTGGTATGGACCATGGGGCAGAGGAGCCCAGCTTGGCACGGGGGATGCAGCTTGCCATCGGGCATCACCCCCCGGGGGGTGTTGGGAGGAGAGGACGGGGGAGATGGAGGCCCCAGAGCTGGCGAGCGGCTGCCCTGCACGGGCAGGGACGCAGTCCTGCTGCAAGGGGTGGCTTTGTGCATGTCAGCGTGCTGGGATGCAGCTCCTCGTGCCAAGGACAGCTTGCACAGAGGCAGTGGGGAAGTTTGGCAAGGAAACATGTCCCTTATCAAGAGAGATGTGGCACAGATTTTCTGTGTTCCTCTCTGTGCGAGATATAATAAGGCAACTTGCCAAGGGGAATATCTTTTCTTAGACAGATGTTACCACCAACTAAAGCACACTCCATTTTCTGAATGGACGTTTCACTCCTTCAAATGTGTCAGAAGGCACTTGGGAAAGAGAAGCTGAGCTCAGGTCTCCCAGACACTGAAGGTCCCTGGGGCATCACCTCACTTCACTGGGAGGATCATCTCACCGCTCCCACTGGTCTTCCGTTGTCCTCACTTTGTTTTCTGATCATTAATAAAGAAATACTACTTTGAAAGAAATCTTTAACTTCTTACAACAATTCACTTGAATCTCCTGGCCAAAGTGGAGCATGCTGGAGTCTCGCAGCCAGAAAGTGAAGCCAGTTCAGACCTGATCTGGGAGTTCCTTGCCCACGCTTTAGACGTGCCCAAAAGCTGTGCTGGGGAGCAGAGACCCACCAAGCCCTCCTCACCCATGGAGACCCCAGCTCCGGGTGGTGCAGCTGCTCTGCAGGAGCTACCCAAGCCTGCTCTTGGCCAGCCTTCGCTCTAACTGCCAGCTGCAGGCTCTGCTTTCCCTTCTCTTCCCGGTGCACTACTGAGAGTTCTGCTGCTGTCTCCGTAGTATCTTCTCCACAGGTCAGGTCCTCAGCCATGTCTTCCCAGGCACCCACTTAATTTCCCATTAGAACTCTCTGGCTTGACATTAATTGGAAGTTTGGGGTCAAATATTGTTCAGCTGGCTTTAAAACTGCATTCTTTGTTTTCTTGTGAATAACCTGTCATCTTTCATACACTTTTATTATTTTTTGCGAAAGAGATACATTGATCCCCAGTACTGTGCTGCTGAATGCTGCCTTTTTCTCAGAGCAATCCCTGTCATCCCCCTTCAATGGCATATGATTAATATGTGCATCCTGTTCACTGGGCTATTGATTCCAGCAAATGAGAAAATACATATTGTCGTTATGTTTAGATACATTTCCAGGAGGTGGGGAAAAGGCGGCCACCCAAGTTAACAGACTTTTGCTTTGCTGCAGAATCCAGCTTTGTGCTTTTCCCTATGGAGGGGCCAGTAGCAGGTCGCACACTCTGACTGGCAATGGGAGCTTGCACACACCCCCCTTCAAACTGCTGGGGCATCAGCTTGGCCCTGCACCGTCGCAGCAGTGCTGCTGCGGGCACGGCTGGTTGGGGTTCACTGGGACCGGTGAGTTAGAGCTG
>NW_009631889.1:13695-16844 GCF_000690535.1 Cariama cristata
AGCGGGGGGCCCTGGGAGCTCCCCTCTGGCCCCGGCGCGGGGCAGGACCCGGCTCCGTGCCTGGGTACAGGGAGCCGAGCCGGAGCAGGGGGGCAGCTGGCCTCAGCCCCTAGCAGGAATAAAGGGGAATCAGAGCGAAGGCAGAGCTTCCCATCAGTGTTGTCTAATTGAAAACCCTAAGGGCGAGAAAAAAATGAATGCATAGAGGGGGCTGCGACATCCTGCAACCCTGCTCCGACTCCCAGCTGCTGCGTGTGAAGGTGTGGGAGTAGGCTGTCTCTGCAGGCACAGCGGGGCTCCCAGGGTGACGTGATGGTAGAGGGAAAGGGTTTGGATCAAAGTGCTCATCTGCCTGAATTCTTTTGATCTCATCTGTTGCCTGTAGTCTTGCCAAACAAGACAACAGTTTGATTAGCCTGCAAAGACAGCTTCATCCCACTGTCAAAAGCTTCTGATTAGTGAGATCAGAGATGAAGCCTGAGATTTATATTTCAGTAAATCATCCCACAATGAGGTGAGAACACCAGTATGATCCCAAACACATGCTTTAACACTGTGAGGAGGCAAGAACTGCAATTCAGCTGAGATCTGAGAGTCCCATAATTTGCCAGATTGGACATATTTTAACTCCAGACTCATTTGCAGAATTAATTATGCCACATTTGCAAATCACTGTAAAACCATTTTCATCTGCAAAAAAATCATTGTGATATTTCCTCTTGCTCTCAGCTCTGGTGAAAGCAAATTTTCACATCCTTCCTCTAAACAGACTTTGCCAGAAAAACATCTTCCAAAGTGATCTTTGCAGGGCTCCCATACTGACCTTAACTCAAGCCTGTACCATGAATGCCACGAGCATCTTTGTTATTTTGTCTTTTGGGAGATGATGAACTCGAGTCAGGACAATGTCTCCCCACACACATGTGAAATACCAGAAAACCCACGGGCTTTTTGCACTGTGAACAGTGAATATGGAGCTCGCTCGACTGCAGACAATGCAGGCCAAGGGCAGCGCCAGTAAATGTTTGTCTGAGGCGGTACTTTGCTCTGAGAAGCTGAGCTGTGTGGAAGCCAATAGCTCAGACAAAACCCAATGGTTCTGTTCTTCATTTGCTTGAAGTTTAGGAAAGGGTGACCCAGGACTTTAATCGAGGTTATGTCTATTTGTGAGCCGATAAAGAGCTAAGGAAATAAGCAGACATGTCTTGCAACAGTTTTCTCAGAATGACACAGGGATAATGTATCCAAAGATGCTTTTCTATCATTACTTAATCCATATTCATATAACACTGGGAGGCTTTTTAAACAACTTAGGCTGACGGAAACCTTTACATTACACACTTTTATCTCCATATTGTTCCTTGCTCTCAAATTTCTGGTTATAAGGTCAGTTTCCTTAAATATTCCTAGCTTGCTTTTCTTGCTAGATAGTTTCTCTGTCTTCAGTAACTTCCGTACTTACAGAATCTGACTTGTTTGCAGTAGATTAGTGCTAGAGGAGCAGAATGAAGCCCCCACAACCCAAGGGGAAATGGTCAGTGACCTGCTACACCACTTGGACACATGCAAGTCTATGGGCCTGGATGGGATCCACCCAAGGGTGCTGAGGGAGCTGGCAGAAGGAACTATTCTCACACATTTTTGGGAAAATAGACATAATCTGTTAGACCAAAAGTAGCTTCTGGCATTGGACAACAAGCCGTAATTAGCCTAATATCCTGAAAGAGCGTGGGCTGTCCTGGCTCTCTGCAGCCACCCTGCTCTTTGTATTGTGCAAGTCTGCAGCTACGTTAGGGGAGAGTTCCTGCTTCTCCTTGTGTAAGGGTTAAAGTGGATGTTATCCTTGTTTCGGGTCCTTCAGCTCCAATTGACCTGTGTCCTGGATAACCAGAAAACGGGGAGAAGCTAGTGTTTCTGAAAATGATTTATGTCTGGTTGGTATTATTGGACATTTCTTACCATGTTGGTCATTTCTGATGATCAAATATTTTCAATTTTTCTGTACTAGAAAGCAGACATATCGAAGTCTGCTTAGTGTCTGTCTTAAGGTATATTGGATCAAACTTGCATAGTATTCTCTGGGCATGTAAATGTAATTTTGGTTTTCAGACTTATGCAAATGCTTATGAGTTCTGGGGCTGTTTCAAAGTTCAAGATAAACATTTTTATTTATTTCGATGCACTTGATGAATTAGGGCCATGCTGAGAAAACTGCTTGGTTCTCGTACATTTTTAATTAAGCTTCAAACTAAACTATTTACCATGCTTAGTGTGGTATTCACGCACGTGGCTCCTCACACCTTTCTAAAACTCAAGCCACGTACAACCGACAGAGACATAAAGATGACCCTGAAGCATTAAGCGTTTGTTGCTTATGCTTATTTGGTCTTTGCTTATGTTGATGGCCTTATTTCGTCACCTGCCTTCAGAAAGAGTAATTTAGGATTTGTAGAGAGTGCAGGAGCCATTCCCCCTCCTGCGGCTCAGAAGAAACCATCATTGTCAGAATTTCTGCAAAGGAATTAGAATGATGAAAAATGAGCCCGCTGAGTCAGTATGTTCAAGCTCTGGCTGATACAACTAATATAAAAATCAAAACCAACCTTCTCCAGCCAAGATCCTTTGACAGAGATGAGCACTATGCACAGACCGAGGAACAGATCTTCACACTGAGTGACTATACTGCTCTGACTGTGATAAAAGAAGGTATCGCTGGGAAAGATAAACTCTGCCAGTCCTGGAGGCCTGCACTGACTCCAGAATGGGTGTCCCTGCCTCACTGGCAAAGGCTTATGAGCAGGAATGGGAATCCTATGCAGACAAGCAAATTTCTCCAATTTATCATTTTTTGTTTTGAGAAGGAATGAAAACAACTGAAAATCTGTCTCTAAAACCTTCTGAGATTAATTGTTTATATCGGGGATTGTTTTCAGCTCTTAGAGACTGCAAGATGCGAAAGGCTGAGCTCGTCATGCTCTGCAAGGAGAGGCGGGCAGTGCTGACAGTGGGCATCACCTGCCCCGTAGCTCCATGTCAACCCCAGGAACGGGCACAGGCAGATAACCCTGCGGCCCTGGGCACAGCCCAGCACGGCAAACGGGGGAGCCAGGGCAGCTCCCAGGCACCTTCTCCTGAGCCAGCCCTCCGTG
>NW_009631889.1:16949-22853 GCF_000690535.1 Cariama cristata
GGGGGAACGGGGGGAAACCGTCAACAACCTTTTTTTTTTTTTTTTTTTTTCCCCATATCTGTTCCTCAGCTTGTGTCTCACACCGCTGTGCATCACCCCATCCCCACAACAAGGCACTGGTCTTCAACTGCTCTGGGACCAGGAATGTCACCAGATCGGGACAGGGAGTGAGAGCCAGCCTGACACTGGCTGATGGCGGGGCAACCAGGAAAAGCCGGAGCGCTGCCGCGGCGTGCTCTGCCAGCCCTGCTGCGCAGCGCGGTCGGTGCACTGCCACGGTGCCTTTCCGCCTGCCACTCGCCCACACCCGCTTCCCAAACTGACAGGTTTTAGAAACCTGAGCTCAGAAAAAAAATGGTACTGAGAAGTGTGGAGAAGGTGTCAAGATTAGCTCAATTTAGGCCGTGAGCATATCTATATGTTCTTGCTTAACTCTTTAAGAATATGAAATTAAATTATATTCTTGAATACTCTGCCAGAAATAGTCGGTGAACACTGGAATTCAATGCACCAGGGAAGAAACTTCTATTATCTTTGAAGCATGTTAAAATAGCGTTGGGTGACAGCGGCTAATACCAGTTTTACACAAGGTGAATGGGAAAAGGAGAACTTGAAATTTCACACAGCACTGAAAAGAAAATACATTTCTGATAGCGTAAAGCAAATACTGGGTCACTTCCTGCAGCACAGTCATTCAGAAATAAAATGGGTCTCTGAAAGGAACAATGCCCTCCTTTTCTCTGGAGGAAATGTTCAGTGAATCCTTTCCCATTTCCAAATGTGCAAGGGTCAAACCGGTACCTGCCCTTATTGTGCACTTTCCGTAGGAGGCTGAGATTGCGTGCATGAGCTCACAGGTATGGGATGCTTTGAAGACTGCTTTGTACAGTATATTCTGCTGGGAAAAGCAAACCTTTAATATTCCTCCATACACGGTTTTGTATAAAAGGCTTCTCAGGAAGCTGAGCTGAACCTGCCCTATGAATGGTTTGAACAATTAATGTTATTATTGAAATAACTTTTTTTACCAGAACTAATCAGAGGCTCAAAGAGAAGGAACCTCAACCACAGCCATGCACAAGTTTAAACTCAACCAAAACAATTACTGTTCATGTCCCCAATTCTGCTTCTTTTTTTTTTTTTTTTTGTTCCCCAATTTTTGTTTTTTTTTTTTTTTTTTTTTTTTTTTTAAAACCAATAAAAGACTTCTCAAGCTTAGGAGTATTTTAGCATCAGTCTTACTGACAGGAGCACTTCCTTCAATTATATTTTAGTCATCAAAGGAACTGTGAACCTAGTCTAACTAGATAAAAACCCCTCAAAATGAGAACCTTCCTCGATGGTCTCATTCCTGATCAGAAATGCTTCTTCGTGGAAGCTTGCAGACCTTCCAGTTCATAACAATGTAACGACACTTAATGACATTTTTCATTGCACTTCTGTTTCCCAACGGAGGGGTGTCACTGGGGGGTTCAGTTACACCACATCGCAAACTGAGGGGAAAGCAGGTGAGAAAAGGTGGTTTGCTTAGAAAAGTGCTTCTGATCACGAATTGCAGGCTGTTTCACTAAACAGTCTTTATAGAAAACAAGACTTGTTTAAGAAGTGTTGAATAAGAACTGCATCCTTGGACAACATAAACATTATTTTCAGGTCAGTGGAAATTAGGCATATTAATAGACAGTTGCTGATTACTGCCTGCAAAACTGATTTGCTCTGCTTTGTCTTGCCTGAGGCAACCTGGGAAGTAAATCACGAGAGCCAACAGAGAGCATCCTCCTGCTGCGGGCCGCCGGACTGCGCTGACCCCTCCATGCAGATTGGCTCAGGCACCATCCCCATCAACGTGCCTGGCGTTTCGGTGTCCTGGGTGACTTCAGGGACCGCTGGGCACAGAGGACATGTGGATTAAGCAAGGAGAGGCAGCAAAGAGGTCCTTGGCTTTTTCTATTCAGGTCTTCCTGATTACTAATCAAGATCTGCTAATTAAGAGATGCAAGGTTTGATAGAGGAATCAGTGCAAGGCACCGACACCTTCCTGGTCTGAGTCTGGGACAGTTTTCAGTGTCAGGGGATGGTAGGAAACAGGCGGTGGAAGAGCTTTTACCCCCAGGGTAAGAGCTTTTATCCCCTGGCCCTGACCCCAGGCTGCTGGCGGGCAGGGTGGGGGGGGAGATAAGATCCCAGCAGAGAAAGGCCCAGGGGAGCTCCTGCAGGACAGCAGGTACCAGGAGGGGGGGGTCACAGCCACCCACCAGCAGTGGGATGGGTCCAGGTGCCATCCCAGCTCTCTCACCATCAACTGGCTCTGTCCCCTCCACTGTCCCGTGCTCAGCAGGAGTCCTTCGGGTACTGGAGCTGAGCACAGCCTAATTTCACTACAATTGTAAATCTTAGTGAATCTTAGATTCAGCAGTGTAACACTGAGGGCACTAATTCCTGGTAAATCTAGTGTTTGCAGCTCCAGAAACAGAGTCCCAGGCAAAGACCATCAATTCCCTTTCAGCCCTGCTTCTGCACACACGAGCTGTATCTAAGTCTCCATTGTGCACACAAGTCTAAGTTGAAGTTGCTTTAAGTGTTCGGTTGTGAGTGCACAGTTCAAACGCTTGTACACTCTATTTCTCAGATTATTAATGACATTGTATTCACCAAATCATAGAATCATAGAATTGTTTTAGCTCGTTAGAGCTGCTGTGTGATGCTGCACGTTGTAGAGCCTTTGGTCCTTCCTCAGTCCAATCTGCGAGTGCCTACAGGTATCGCAGTAGACTATGGTCCTTCAAAATACCATTTTCTGTGCTTAACCAACAGCCAATATACTACCAAAATTTGCACAGAAAAAAAAGTCACTGAGTCTTAACTTCAGGTGAGTCCGATGCCCTGTTCCCAGGAGTACCGAGTGCTACTGAGTAGGCAGCTTTTTCTTTTTTTTAATAAAAGTTTTCGAAAGATGTTGCTTATCACAGAGCAGAACAAAACCATGTGTAATTAGCTGTAGAGCAAATGAGGCCATTCAATTCACAGGAGTTTTCATTTCCACTTTTCAGAAGCGCAGCACTTCAGCATAGGATATTCATCTTTCATAAGAAGGGTTCAAACTCTATATAGCAGAACCCTGCTGAGATTTGGCAACTTATTTCCATGAGCTGATTGTCAACAGTGGTGGAATTAATGATAGTGTTATGAATAACGTACATCTGCACATTACCTCTTGATGTGTTAGGCATGCATATATCATACTTGCAACAAAATTAATTACAGAATGACATGGGATCCTTATTATAAATATAACAACACATTAGACAGTCCTGTCAACTATTTAATGTATGTCATAGTCTCAGCAAACCCATTTCTTTCAAGAATTTGCAACTCGTTTCAAATTGCTAAACATATCCTTCCATTTAAACAGTTTGTACAGTTAAAGTGATTAACTTGTAAAATAATTTCTGCTCCACTGATGGTGCTATTTTCTTTGCTTTCACATCCTTTTGAACTGTTTAGTGTAAAGCCTTCTCCCCATTGCCGTGCTCATTGCTTCACGTTTTCATACACTGTTCCCTTATTACTTAAATTATTTTCCCTTTGTATCCCTTACCATCATCAGTATCCAGAACAAACTGGATACGTAACAGAGTCTGTGGCTAAACGTAAGTTTCCTACGAGAGCTCTAAGATGGAAAGAAAAGGTGGCATGCAACTGCCCTCACCCAACAGCGACTCAAGTTACCAGGAAGTTAAACAGTTATCTAGTTAAAAATATATAGTCAGTCTTAATAAAGAATTGAGGCATAGAATTATGCATGGTTGTTTAATGTTACTTAATAGCATTTATAGGGTATCATCAGTTATACCACATTAATTGAATTCTGCAGCACACCAGAAATCTGCCGTCCATTTTAAGCAGACCATAACAGTTGGATTGCCCCCTCCTTTCAGGTGGCCGAAGCACCGCAGACAGGGGTACCCAGCCGGCTGCCGCTGCAGCAAGAGGCGTCCTCAGCAGCTGCGGCTGTCGGGCTCGCCCGGCTCCGGCCCTTCCTCCTGGGCAGCAGCACGGCCGCCTTACAGCACCCTGGGCCAGACGCCCTCCCACCCCTCATCCGAGATCGTGCGTCTGCTGGCACGGGCCAACCCTCAAGTTAGATCCAACTTTCACGTTCAGTCTGATTGATCGGGGTCTGATGCACAGATCTGTGTGGCTTCCCAGTGAGTTTAGAAAAAAGTATGAATTTGAACAGAAGTGCCCAAACTTGCGGCCAGAGAGCAGCACCGGGCACACTGCAGACCCTGGCAGCAGCCCCTTCCCCATCACGCCACGTTCGAGAGGTGTCTCTCGAGGATGGCACGCAATGCTCTGCGTCGTTCAACCCGGCGTGCGCACGCAGCGCTCATGGCGAGCAGAGGGACCCGTGCACCATGTCCCACGGGTGGGACGCGCCCCGCACCCAGCCAGTGCTGGGCATCCGCGGCCAGGAAGAGTCCCTGTGGCCCCCGCACACCCGGGGCTGTGGAGCGTCCCCCGAGAGCCAGCGAGGAGGTGTCCGGGGTGTGCTGCGTCTGCCGGGCAGGCGACGGGAGCTGGGCGGTCAGGAACAGCTGGGCAGACATAGGGAGATTAGCGAAGGGGGAGTTCAGTGCTGTTGTGAACAGCTGGGATGAAAATCATTCACAGGGTGGAAACAAAGCAAATGGAACGATAGCTTTGATTGAGAAAAGGCACAAACCCACTTCCACATCCATTTGAGGTCTGGTGTGGTTTCGATCTAGCACTTACTGTCATCAGGAATGAGGCTAAAACAATGAAAGCATCAAAACCATGGCAAGCTGGGAAATACTTCTTCCCATGTTAACATTTTCTGGTCTGGGTCTGAGTTGCACCGTGAGCACCGTAAGCAAAACCGAACGAGCAAACAGGCCAAAGGCAGAGCGGCGGGGGGCACAGGCGGTGCTGCCGGCAGAGCTGTGTGCCGCAGCAGGCGAGCAGCCCTGCCTGGCATCGCCCTGGCAGATGGGTGTCTGTGTCAGCAGCAAAAGCTACCAGCTGCAGCTCACATCCTACACATCACACCCTTGTACAGCAGCTGTAATTCTGGAGAGGACTATTTTATTTGGCACAGAATGTTTTTTTAAATGGCTCACTTCCTGGTGCCTTTTCAGCCTTAAATTATGCTGAACAACTACAAGCAAAAGTAACTTGTATGTAGAATTTTCATGATCAATGTTATCACTGTACCCGCCTGTAACTGCACCCTTGTGACAGAATCATTATTTCTTTTATGACAGCCCCTCTCCTGTTTTTAGGTATATGTGTTCTATGCTCCCATAACTCAATAGAACCTTCTGTTTGGGAGATACGCTGCACGCTCTATTAGTCGGTAACGTGTGTCAGTGCTGTCAGCGGCGTGAAAATCCTTACACTCAAAAGCTGATGCCAAAGACTAAAAATGAATATTGGGTGGCTTCTCCACACAGAGTTTTAGTTATTGACTGAGTTATCAGATAACTGATGTCATCTACCTGGACTTGTGCAAAACATTTGACACTGTCCCGCATGATATCCTTGTCTCTAAATTGGAGAGACATGGATTTGATGGATGGACCACTTGGTGGGTAAGGAATTGGCTGGATGGTCCCACTCGAAGAGTTGCAGTCAACGGCTTGATGTCCAGGTGGAGACCGGTGATGAGTGCTGTTCCTCAGGGGTCGGGACTGGGGCCCACGCTGTTTAACGTCTTTGTGGGTGACACGGGCAGCGGGATGGAGTGCACCCTCAGCAAGTTTGCCAACAACATCCAGCTGTGTGGTGCAGTTGACACGCTGGAGAGAAGGGATGGCATCCAGAGGAACCTGGACAGGCTGGAGAGGTGGGCATCTACAAACCTCATGAAGTTCAACAAGGCCA
>NW_009631890.1:0-338 GCF_000690535.1 Cariama cristata
GGGCTGACGGGGACTCGGTTGCCCTCCTTGGGACACTTTGAAGTACCTCAACGTCCTTCTGAAATGATGGGGTCCAATTTTTGGCAGTGCATTCCCATCCCATGTTTCTCCCCGAGTACAGGAAGGCAATTAGTAGAGCTGTAGCTAATTGTTCCAGGACGTGCTATGTCAGCATTCATTTGCCTTGCGCATCCCCTTGCAGAGACGAACGGTCTTAAAATGCACTGGCTACCAGTTCGTTTTCAAGCGTAACTCAAAGCACAGGTTGTAGCTCATAAATGCCACGTCGTTTGAAATCCTTGCTCCTTAAAGGCTGAGGGCACTCATGGCGGGGGGAA
>NW_009631890.1:360-705 GCF_000690535.1 Cariama cristata
GTCTGACCCATCAGATCCACCTTCGGACACAGGCAAGGGCCCGTCTTGTCACACAGCTTGCATCAAAATGTTGAGATCCTTTACCTGAAGAGACACAGTCTGGCAGCTTTCTGCCCTCATTGTGCCAGTTTTCCAAACTGATCACCACGTGTGCGCTAGAAGATTGTTTTTCATAGTTTCTTTTATTAATTAAAAAAAAGTTCCTCTGTATCTGAATAACATCACCAGTAATTTCACCACACTGACATTCTCAGGTGGTTTCAGGTGGGCATATAAAAAGCAAAATCTTCAGTCCTTCTTTGCAGCTCTCTTATGGGAAGGTAGAGACTCTTAAGAGAGGCAGTT
>NW_009631890.1:736-1431 GCF_000690535.1 Cariama cristata
CGGATGCCCACCTGGCCAGCCACCTCCTTACCCACACCAGCATAATCAGCCACAGCCTTCCTCTTCACTAAATGTCTGCAGAATTCATTCAAAAACTCGGTGACTTTTATTCATGCTCCTGGAGAGTCGACCGCATCCCCACAGGTAGCAGTGCCCCAAACTGCATCCCACTGACCCACCAGCATTTCGTCTCCTGTCACTTCTCCCGTGCCTGCGCCGGTGTGGCACTTTCTCCAACGACACTTCCAAGATGGAAGCTCAGCTACCGCCAGCTGTGGTTGTTTCCTTCCCTAGGAGGCAAACACCCATTCTGAAAGCGATCAGGCTGACACCACCAGCTTCATGTTCAGAGCCCACCCGTACCCTGCGCCTGTTGGGCAGCCGGACAGCCCAGGGCTGGATCTGCTGAGCACGACAGCGTGGAGCTGGACCCCAGCAAGCAGCAGGTAGGTGAACGCCTCATCCATGGGGTTTTATCAGGGCGCAGAGCTGCTCGTTGCGGTGGGAACAGCACGTTCCTCAGTTTTGCAGAGGAATTACAAAATCAAGTCAGATGAACCCTGGAAGAAACATCCCAGGTCTACCCAGAGCAGATCCGTAACGGCTCAGCTCTCCTTCACCAGCAAGAGGAGGCTTTATCACAGCTGACACTGTGGACCAGCTCCATCAGTCCCCCGTCACGGGGGTGGCCACCG
>NW_009631891.1:0-4553 GCF_000690535.1 Cariama cristata
TATATATATATATATATATATATAAAACTACAACTATCTATACATATAAAACTATATATAACTCTGAAAAATTATCATTTTTCCAGGCTTTAATTTTCCATGTGTGATCTCTGTTTGTAATGAACTTATAACATTTTTTTGTGTATGCTATTTATTTTTTTGTTTTGTTTTGTCTTTTTGATTTGAACACTTTTTTATATGCTTTTCTGAAAAGAAGATGAAGAAATAATTCCCCTTCACATTAAAAATCAGTGTTTTTTTGCAGTGTTGTTTTTAAATAACTTTAATATTAATTTTAAATAAGCTTAGAGAAAAACAAAAAATTTCAGGAAAATTATTACCACTGATCTACAATATCATTTTCTTACTCCACAGAAAATTGTGTTCTTTTTTTCATGGCATTATTAGATTTAGAAAATGAGTTTATTCATCTGATTATTCCTAGCATATCTGTGGAAGGCAGCAACATGATTTTATTAGCTGCTCCTGTCAGTATTTTTTATTAGAGAAATTTTCCACCAATGTTCAAACTGGAAAGTTTGAAGTGCTTTTTTCCATATTTTTTGTTCAACAATATTACTTTGTCCTGTGAATATTTTCCACAGGAATACATTTTCTAATCTGGGCAGAAGTCTTTCATTTCAACTTTCTAAATGCTTTTACCTTGGCTTTAGTGCACATAACCATTGAAGTTGTATCTACAAAACAGAAAATGTAATTGAAACTCAGGAAGATGTTTTTGCCTAAGATATGGATATGTTCATTCTGGTTTGGTTTTCTTTTACAGGAAATTTCCTTTGATTAACTAAAAGTCTCATAAAAGGTAGTATCTAGTTTCAATCCAATAAAGTTGAAGATTGTGATGGTACATAATACAATTATGTCTTTAGTTTCTGGTAATAAAAGTCATGAAGTTTTTCTCCAATATGTCCTGAAAACTAGTAAAGGTGGTAGTTGCCCACTTTTGACTAGTTTACGTAAAGTGTGGTGGTCCATTGTGTTAAGACTGTACAATCGGTCCTGGAATGATTTTCCAAGCACTCGTATTTGGTGCACACCTCAGCCACACGGTGGATTTGTCTTGGGATGCAGCCCAACTGCATTATCCCTCCCTGCCCTCCACCAGTGTCCTCACATATCCCACATAAGCTCAGGCACTGAGACTGGAAGGGAACTATGGCCCATGCTACTAAGGGTCTGTCGTAGTACAGACAATCACAGCTATGGAATGGATGTTGAAAACCACTTGCTGTACATATAGAAACAAGAGTGGAAAGCAAACACCTATTTTACTTATTTGTTTACAGAAGCTATTTTTAAAATCCAAGAAACAGTACAATGAACAAGATCTTATATACAAGATATTTAAATCGTCCTCTAGACCTGCGTAGTGTGGACATAGTGAACTCCAGAGTAGAGTTAAAAATGCTTTTAAATTCTCCAGGTGCATTCTCTCAGGACATATAAGCAATCTCCTTTGCTATTCTGAAAATGCAATGTTCCCAAATGCATTGCAAATGTTGATTGCTCACAGCTATTCTGTGGGAGAAATCTCACATTTATCTTCCCTCTCACCACTACTTCAGAGTCCACCAAAGCCCTAAATGGGAGAATAGCCAAAGTCTGCGAGCCACAAAGTGACAAGTTTTACTGACAGAGAACAGAATGTGCAAAGTCCTCTTCCACATCTGTGATAACTGTAGTGGGACCATTCAATTAGGCATGGCTTTTAATTACTCCAGCAGTAAGGTAAACCACAGCTTTGCTGCAGCATGGTGCTCCTCCCCTTGTGTTCTGGTGATGAGACTGTACGAGGTTGGACATAGCAAAGAGGAAAGCAGAGAAAATCTGTTGCCCCTGAGCATCATTAGCCTAACGGCAGGGCTGAGTCCTAAGAGTCTGTAAGCAAAGGATGCCCCCTTGTGCAATGGTATCACTGAGCACAAAGCCCGTAATTCTGAAATCGTGGATTATTGGAAGCACAGGCTTTCTACTAAAATGTTATGTAAAGAATTAAAAGTATTTCCTTATCTGTATTTTAAATCGTAATCTGTTAAATTTAGCATAATTGCTATGCAATATGACTAGGAAAAAAGCTAAGAAGTATTTTCATGAACTGTATTTCAAATTTGCACAGAGCAAACATAGTTAGGAACGTTTTTTACTAATGATCAGGTCCTAAACCTTTTCTTTTTTTTCCTTTCTATGGTATTACGTTGGCTAATACCATATTCTGCAAACTGAAATCAAATTCAGAAATTCAATTTAAATCTTGGCAATACTTCAAGAACTTTAAAAACAAATTAAATCAATTTTGGAGAGAAAAGCTGTTATATTTTATTTTTACATAAATGTTAAAAGAATATTTTCTTTTTGGAATCTGTCCATAGCATATGACCAAGATCCTCCTGCAGTAACCAGTTAACTGACCTGCTTATGTTAGTTAAAATATGGAAAAGAATAATGTATTTTAAAGGGATCTTGCGACTGCCATACACCAACTACAGTATGATTGATATTGGTTGCTACTTTCCCACTTGCTAAGGACATATTTTTACAGACAATTAAAACAACCCAGCAACCCTTTTCTTGCTTTTGGACTAGCTGGTAGACCATGTCTACAGCTATGCATCCTGATACCCAAAAGATTTTGCTGACATCCAAACTGTTTGCTGGCTAAGGTCCCTTAGCTCACGGTTGACCCATAATCAAAACTGGGAACAGGTAGCCAGAGTGGCAGCTGGCCCATGCCTGTTGGTTCTGCCCAAAACAATTTAGCAGAACTGAGATAACATACCTGTGCCCATGGTCTCTTTAGTTACTAGTAGAGACAGTTTGTCCTTGGTGAACTATAGGGACATTTCCCCATTAATATAAAATATATTTTTAAACCAATAATGAGCAACCTTGTCTTTTATGGAAAACCTGCTGCTGATTTCCAAAGAAACTGAATCATTCTCTTAAGTATTTATAAGGGAACAATACTGAAGGATTTCTGGCAATATCCAAAGTATTTATAAGAGGGACTCAATATAAGTAAAAGCAGTTGCTGCTGAATCTTCCCTTGGGATGATGTATAGGGCAGTTAAGAAAATTTATTACGATGAAGAATATGAAGACTTCCTTAATACTGCAGAGCAAAGAGTGACCTTATTGTGCCAAATGTACATTGCAGACTAAGTAAAAACAAAAATAAGTGTGTGATGGAGGAACCCTTGAAAGATGCTGATACACAGAGTTTCAATGATAAATTAAAGATGTCTCTATTTAATAAGGTTAGTTACTTCTGTGAACACTTAAAAGTTCAGGTTTTTATTTACTAAGGAATAAGCTATCTAGTAAAGACAATACGAGCATTACTTCAAACATAAAGCAGTGTAAATTAGGTTACAGTTTAGCTGTGGGTTATTAAAGTAGATACAGTATTCTGTATTGTTATGTATAGCAGTACTATGGAGAAGAGAAAGAAGCACAGATGATAATGGAAACAGATCCAGAAAATGTATATGGAGGTGAAATATGGAGGTGAGTACTGGGCAGCATAATCCTCAAACACATATGCCAAACAAGAATCAACTCTTCCTTCACGGCACAGTGGAGCTGTAGGCCAGCTGGGATTTGTATCATTCTACACTAGGTGAGGCTGATTTGATACAGAGTTTTGGAATAAATATTTTGCACAGCTCCTTTATTGATTGACTGTTCTCTGGAGTTACTGAATATCTTTATTTTAAGCAAAAGCACATTAATAAACTGCAGCTATGCCAGGTGGACAGTTTTAATTGTCTGCCATCAGAGCACCCTGTTGCACTACTTCTGTAGTTTAAAGCATGCCAAAGTTGTGAACTGCAAAGATAAGGAGCAAAACAATATCAATATACACACAGCTTAAAGGGTTTTTTGTTGACTTCAGGACTCTAGCTCCCTTTGAAGAGGGCTTGACACATTGCTCCTAACTGCAGCTTCAAAAATGTTCTAGTGAATGTAGTCCAGTGACAATATTATTTTATTGCTTGAAAATCTTAATTTTGAGTTTCTTCAGGATGCTATACCGTAAAGCATATCAACTCTTCCAGCACTAGCTCAGAGGTCCCTCAAAGAAGATTGTGTTCATAGAGTTGTAACTAAAATGGAAATGAGACAGAATACTGAAGTCTAAACACAAAAAATTCCTCCATAAAATGCAGCTCATTGACAGTATTTATTCAGTGTCTGTGATGTCATCCTCAAAAAAATTTAAATTATTGTAAATTCCCAGGAATATAGCTCTCATTTACTCTCTGTTGTATTCCAAAACATAAGTATAATTTTATGTGAGCACAGATCCAACATGTAGACCTGGTAGAAGCCTTTCTGTGCTGACAGGTGCTTTCACCTGGTGCACCTGTTCAATCCCTTACAAAGTCCTGGTGTCAGGATTGCAAACTTGGGAAGCTGGAGGGATGCGTTTGGCGTCTTCCGCCTCACAGAACTTACGTCCACCTTGTCCATTGCACAGAGCAATACTCTAGTCATGGGCTAGAGCTTGGTCTGCTACCATGCCACCTCCTCTG
>NW_009631891.1:4584-13609 GCF_000690535.1 Cariama cristata
CCTGCTGAAGCTGTGCAGAACAGAGTATAAATCTTTTGTCACCTACAGGAAAAAAAGTTCTGTATGCTGTTGGTTAAAATTGTAAGGAAATAACCAAATAATGTCATTTTTTTGTGTGTAAGCTCTGTTACATATATATGTTTGTCTTTTACATCCCTCTCTTTTCAACAGAAGAAGATGAAAATTCATTCAGATCCTTGTTTAGGCATGATGCTGGGGGAAAAATATGTACAAGACAACATAAAACAAACATACAGATGAGGACAATGCACTGTGATGCAGAGTTTCATAACAAACGTGTTAAAAAGTAAACAGAAACCAATTTTATTTGGTTTCTTCCACACTGACATTTTTTTGTAGTTAATTGGATGTAATACCGTAACTTGGAATCAAAGTCCTGGTGAAAACAGAGATTGAGCACAAGCACCTTGCTTGTGTGCCTTCTTGCTGATGCACAAGCAAGAATTCATGCACCACCGTTCTGGTTACAGAAACCACCTTTCTCTTGCAACAGGAGGCCTGGCCAGCAGTGTTGTGAGCAGGAAGCGACTCATCCCAGATGTACCACTTAGTATTTTATTACTTTTTAAAATCTATTCTGGCAATAAATTAATGTGTCTCATATGACTGGAATTGTCTGGATTCTCACTTATTACTGATGGTCCATCACAAATTGTTCCATAACTAAATACTCTGCTATAAGGAAACACATCTGCATGCACAGGAGCTTAAATTTACAACTTCCTTACTTTGTGTCACTCTTTTGGAATTACCTGCTTTTTCATGCCCTGTGAAATCTAATTTACAGATATTCAGGGTATCTTCAGCTTTTTCTAGGCCCTTTAAAACTTTAGAGCAAAAGACATGTTAATGATCTCACACAAACTTTACCCACATTTGCAATTTAACAGACAAACTCTGCAGTGTTCTCTTCCTACAGTTTAAAAATATTCAGGATTTAATAGGGAAACTTGACAAGTGAAGCGGTGGTTTCAAGTGCTGCATATAAATCTTAAGCACAGAGAATTACAGGCTGATTCACTCTCTCATATCATTGTACTGTACAAAAGAAATAGCATAACATATAGAAGAAAAATTTTAACATTCTCAATGCTGTTATACTCTCTCAAGATGTATTTCTGCCCTGCTGATTTCCTGCTGTTTTAATAATGTATTGGTGCATTGAAGAAGACTGGGCAATGAAAGTAAAAGTTTATGTTTTCTAGCCAGGTAACTTTCAAAAGGTTTAGCACTTCAGATCCACTCATATAGTCATACTACATTTCTGAACTTCCACAGCTTTCTCTTCTGACATGCCAGTGCTTCCATGCTTCTTACAAGCCCAAAAGCTGAGGGCTTGTTCTGAGCCCTTCAGAACTATCTGAAGAAGCACAGGAAAGTGCCCTCCTGCTCGTATATGCAGGAGGAAGCACAGAGCTTTGCCATACTCGATGGAATATCTGTTTCTTGTGCCTTCTTTATGAGAATTAGGCTTTTCCGAGCCAGGGCAGACTTTATGCTGATTACTAATTTTGTCATCTTTTTGAAATAAGTAGAAACAAGGACTTTAGATTGTGCAGTCTTCAGACATACTAAGAGCTTTCGGTTATCTGTTACAAACTAAGGGGTAAAAAAAAAAAAAAAAGGCAGTAATGATGTTTAGTTATTGACAAGGAAAATACAGTATGTATGTATGAGTAAATTCATGTATGCATGGGAAACATTGCCTTCCTTATCTCTCTCTTGGTTTGGGTTAGAATATTTCCTATTCTAAAGTTGATAGTCTTTGTGATATCTTTATGAGTGTGAAGACTCTTAAGTATATTTAACAAGAAAAGGGCTTAATCTACACATCACTTCTGAACTTGATCCAATCTCTCCTAATTAATCACCTGGTCTCTCAGCCTCCCATTCTCATTGGTATTTTCACAGTATGGCTACAATGACCAAAGATTAAGCCTGCAGAAAAAAGTAGTTACTATCTTTCTGCTATCTTAGCTCCCAGAACTTGCTTATCAAACAAATATCTATCTCAGCACAAAGAAGCTACAAACAGGGGACAGGGTCACAGACAGAAGTCCCCACTTTCTCTGTTGATGGCAATTAGGCATGAGATCATTCTAGTTCTTCTGTAAACATGTACTACAAGGTCACTAGTTATATGGCTATATTATTTTGTCTTTCTGTATTTCTTTTAGCTTACAAGTCCTTCCGAGACACATTGAATGTACTGACATTGCAACCTTCCGTTTAATTGATGACCAATTACCTTGCTGCCTTTCCCATCATTTTTACCTGTCAGGGGAAAAGGTCTTTTTGAAAGTGGAATGCAATAAGTTTTCACAAAGTAGTATGTACTTTAAGACAAAAGTGGGGGAAAAGGAGGACTCCCCCATCTTTAAGTTTTAAAGCAAAGCTAAACTGTGCTGACTAAATTGACTAAACTGACTGAACAGTGTTTAGGCCCACTGGCAGAAACTGATTAGGTTTTAGAACTCATCTTTGAATCTTTGAATCGAAACCATCAGTAATCCTGTATGTAAAACTAAAGCAAAAGCAATGCTGAATGCTTTTAGAGGCCTGTTTTTGTTAAACGGAGAGAAACTGCTAACACAAAATGTAATTTTATTATGCAAAATATAACTTTTCTTTCTATATGTCTCCTTTCTTTTCCAATCCATTCTGAGATTTTCTAACCTTAAGCACTTGCAGAATGCAAAAGTGGAGGTTGTTTTGTAACATCCTTCTATTAGAGTGCATTTATTTCTCTTCCAAGCATTTACTTCCTCAGAAAATGCAATACTCCTGGATTTGTACCAGTAAACATGAAAACAAGATTCTTGGTCAAAATCAACAGTGCTTCAGTGAAGACATTTCTTGATTCTGCTCTGTCTCCCCTCACAGATTTGACCACCACTGTTTTCTGGAACCTATGTCTCAATCTAGGGTCTTAACTGCCATTCATAAAGCAGCTTGTTATTTGATGTTTAGAATCTGCTTTATCTAACTTGTTGTCCAACAAGCTTCTTGCCCTATTAAAACAGATTATATAATCCTAAAAATTGCACCATGTGTGCACTAAGCCGGAAAGGATTCATTTACTGCAAAACAAATTCCAAAGGAGAAGAAAAGACATAAAACTGATCTATAGAGATAGCTTAAAAAAGAAAAAAAAATTATAACTTTCAGCAAATATTCTCCCTGCTGGTCTTCTGTCCACTGAAAATGTTACGCTTCTGAACTCAGTGCTGTCATAATAGTCTGTAATTACAACGTGCTCATTATATATGTATATTAATTGATTTATGCCCCATAAATCAATTCTTTTTAATACTGTTGTATTACTGTTGTACTGTTTTTCGGTAGCACCTAGAGGTGTGCCTAGCTGAAACTCGATTATACCTGAATAAATATCAGTCCCTGCCTGCAAGAGATTGCTGTTGAAAGCGCAAAAACTAATAAGTACTGCGGAAGAAAAATAAATGTAGTAGGAATGATAACGGGGTTAGTTTAACACAAATAATATAAATTGGTGTAAAAAAGCTCAGGTCACAATTTCTTACTTGCCTATAGACTAGGATATGGCAATATTCTGTACATGAAATGTCAGAAAGGAGTCTCCTTTATTTATCCAGGGACTTAATGAACTCAGAGGTACCTTATTCCTGTAAAATTTGTTAGCTAAAATTTTGATCAAATACTTTGGGTGATATAAATGTATCCTAAGAATATTATGCTTTGTTGCCTCGCAGAATAACTTCTTTAAACAGCACACATACTAAGCTTTTTTTTTTTAAGCTTTGAGGTAAATTTGGAAAGAGATTTTAAAACATCTGTTGGTATGCAGATATGTCTGAAATTTGGTGTCTAAGTCTCTGGTATTAGATATACAAAAACTAAAAAATGAAAAATAATAATGCTATCCCCAAAGTTTGAAGAAGGTAAACACAAAGTACCTAGTGCACCTGGAATTTTAAAAAATGAAATTCTTAAGTAAAATAGACAGGATTAAATTCCCAAACTGAATATAGGGGAATAAAATCAACATAAGGAAGCCAGAAAAGAAAGGCAGGTGCTAGTATTGATAGAGAAGTAGTTATGCTAGATATGATCCATGGACACCATTAGGCAACTTTGTAGATATGTAAGTACTTCGTACTGGAAAACTACAGCATTCCAGAATAGAACATAATATTCATTCCCTGATTACATTACCATATGGATTCTTTTTCTCTGTTTTAGTCCACCTAGATCTAAATACTGCAAATGAATATAAGATCGTTAATTGCTACCTTTTAAAATGTTTTGTTAGTTTTACACTGAGGATGGGAAAACTTCTTTCAACATAGAGAAAATGGCATTAAATCTTCCAAAGCAACCAGCTGAATAAGCAAATTTTTCAGCACATGAAAGGAGGTCTCATGACAAACAAGATTAATAAAAAGGACCCTCCAGTTATCTTCTGACCATTGGGTTCCATTATCAGCTTCAATGAAGTAGCAAATACTAATTAGCCCCTGTGGGTAAAAAGGGCAGTTTCAATAACAACCACAGTGTCAAAGGCAAATAATGTTATAAATGTAATTGATAACTACGCTCTTGCATCAGCTACTAGACCAAAATGAGTTTTCCACCAACACTTCAGGATGAAAATAAGAATATAAGAAATAAACAAGTTGTCAGAAAAATGTTGCAGGAAAATTAAACATTAGGCTAGCTTGATATTTTTAGCTGATACTGTAAGTGACAACAGCAACAAAAAAGGCTTTTGTCTAAATGTTACAGAGATATCAGAATTATTGCATTTTCAGATCTTTTAGTTTTAATTCATTAAGGTTAATAGAATAATTTTCCGATTGTTGATTTCCCTCAACACACTTTCATATTTCAGGCTTTCCTTTGAGTAGCTCAAATATACAGATTTTAAAATGTGTGCATGTTTTTTGAAAAAGACTTAGAAAACTATTTGCATCTTATGCAATCTAAGACTACATTTCAATGAACATAAGTTTCATTATATTTCTATATATTGTCTATATATTCAGTAATTAACAACAAATTTATGAAATCACAAACAAAATATGAAGAATATTAGGCATTTTTTCCTTTGAGTCTCTTCTCCAAACTCCTATTTTACATTACTAATTGCTACTCACAGATCTTCCATCACTCTTTTACCCAATCCTTGCACAATACCAATGACAAAAAATACCAATTTATTAAATAAGCCATTGGAACTGTGAACAAAACCCACCATGTCGCTTAAACTGTAACTTGTCTCTTTTCCTTCTGTTAATCAGTCCTACTTTTGCCCAATTACCTGTCCTTCTCTGGGTTGTCTACCCTGTACTGAAGAAGACCATCATAGTAACTCCTTTCCAAAGTGTTACAGGTTCTATATTAAATCAATTCACTCTTTGTCAGCAGCCCTCCTATTGGAATACTCTTTCAGAACCTCATTTCTCTGGTAAATAGAATCTTTCTTCTAATATCCAACCAAAATACCTTCACGGACAGCTCATATATATTCTAGTATCAATGCTATCAATGTCCTTTTTTTCCTTACATCCTTGTCTGCACTTGGTGACAATATTTCTGTGTCTTCTCAGGTTTCCTTTCTGTCTCCTCTCTTCAGACAGGAAATCCAATTTACTGATCACTCTGATATCTCCTCTTCTAATTTGTTTCAGGCATCAATCCATCTTTGTTGAATGTGAATGATCACAAAAGTAATTTTTATTAGGTTTATATCAGGATGGCTTGCTTCTACTAGCCTCATTGAAGATCATTATTCTTTGTCTCTGTTTCAGAGATGGTCTGAACCTATGGAATACTACATACATTGTATAACGTTAACAATCAAAAATATTCCGGTGAACTAAATTCACTTCTAGGATGAATCTTCCATTTCATGATAGGCATAGTTCATGATCTTGAGTAAATCACTGAATACAAGGTTGAGGAACTGAAGTACATCTAGAATATATTCATCCAGTTGTAGCTGAACAGATTATAGATAGAGAGGTAGCAGTCAATACCTAGACATCTTATTATAGTAATGCTTCACCGTAGCTATAAGAAAACTGAGATAAATAAAGACTGTCTTCACAAGCCAGCTCCCATGTTTAGAAATGGTGATTTATTAGAGCTTAGAAAAGACTGTACAAAATACCTGAATATTTTCTTTTATGCATTGAACTTTAGATGAAAAAAGTATGGAAGAAGAAAAGATACTAAAAAATTTGATAAGGGATCAAAAAGAAGAAATTGTGGTTCTGATTCTGATCAAATAACAATTTTCTGGTCCCACTTTATTTGCTAGTACAGTGGTGCTGCCTAATTCATTCCCACTATTTTTCAGAAGTCTGATGTTTTTTTAAGCCATGATGAAAATTCTAATATTTAAATTACTTGATAGTAAACTTGAAAATATATCTGGGATTATTCTGTCCAAGGTAAAATGGAGAATGCTGTGATGCAGGATCAGAATAACTGTGGTTTCAGAACAAAATCATTATATTGCATACATTTACAAGAGGAAAACAATTTAATTGTTGGCTTACATAACTGATTAAAAGGTCTATGATTCTTTCATGTGTTTAGGATTCTTTTCTATAGTGATGGAATATATGCTCTGGAGGATGTAGGCAAACCAGAACACATAGCAAGTATCCTGTGACTTTCCCCAAACACACTGAGCAGTGAAACAATAAGATGCTCTGCAAAAATCAATGCAAGACTCACTTTGTTAAGAAACTGTATTCTTTTCCTGGAGTAATTTTTTGAATTAACAATTACTTTTAGTTTATGCCAGTAAATGAGAAGGATATGGCCTTTAGTCAGTCTCTTTTCAACTGCAATGCTTATTCAAAAACTGAAAATAACTTGCCTCTAAATCTGAACTTTTCTGATAACACAATGCTTAGTTCCATTACCAGTTGTTGTACAGAGTAAAAGTGTTGTGACATTGGATCAACAAACATGTGCTTATGAGTGAAGTGACTTTATCAACAGATTTATCATTCTCTGCTTAGGAAAACGGATCACCTGAAGTAGGAAATGAGTCTAGCATTTAAATATTCTGAACTCATTGGTGGTTTAACATGCAGAAATATAGTAATCTCTTCTAAAAGTGAAGAGATAAATGAGACATAATGCCTACATATTTTTATGTGAAAAGATGTTCTGTTTTGTGAACATTCATGATCAAATGCTTTATAATTTTATCTCCATCTTTGTGGTTCAATGCTGCCATATTGTGCCATTTACCTCTAATGAAGTAATTAAAAAAAAAAGTTAGAGCAGAAAGTATCAGAAGAGTCTTTTGTTCCTTCAGAGAACTAGTAAAGCATATGTAGAAGAAACGCCTGTAGCTCAGGCATCATAGACTGCTGTATGTGCTAAACATAGATTTATTTCGACATAATCCCTTTGCCAGACAGAGAAGAACATAGTACAGAGAGCTACATACAGGAAAATCCCTTCTGACTTAGAGTATACACATTTCTAGTTATGAAAATGTTCTGATAAGTCTTACTTAATAAAATAGTCACAGGTAGTCATATGAGTTGGAATGTAATTGATGACTTACTACCTTGGGAACTTCAATCTGCAAAGTGGACTTCTCACTCTCTAAGGACTCAAAGATTCTATTAAACTGGCATAAACTTATTGTCCTTAATATTCCATCTTATAATTTCCTTTTGCTCTCCATATTTCTAACTGAGATAATCTTTCTCTTACTGTCTTGTATTTGGCTTAATAGTTTTCCATGACAGAAGATGTCTCTCTGTGTTGTGTCCAGATGCTGAGTAGCATAATGAGATTTTGGACCATGATAGTTCCACATCATAAACTAAACAAAAAATAAAAATGCAAAACACTCCTAGTAAAAAACAAAACCAAAAACAACATTCAGAGTAGTCTTTATTTGCCCCAAAGCCTTCATTATCTCTTCCAAATCAAGCCACCTTACCAGCTTTTCAGTAATACAAAATACTCCACACTCCCTACTCAGCCCTTTCTGAACCACTTCTAGAATGTGTTTGTTCATCAACTGTCAACTCAACACTATGTTATGTAGATGAGAATAAAATTAATGAATCAGCCAAAAAATCTTTTGGATGTAACCATAGCACAGCTGTGGAGAAAAGTGTTATTAGGGAAGTACTTCATAGTTTACAGATTAGGAGTTAATACTCATTAAAACAGTTTCTAATAAAGAAACCTAAAGGAATAAAAGATGCAGCAGCACATACTTAGAGACATTCTAAAATACTGGACAATCAAAGAGAGGAAAAAAGATGGTTAAAAGAGCTAAGAATAAAATCTTCATCCAATCATTGATCCTTTGGTGTTAAAGGAAGATTTAAAATGCCACTGGTGTATAATTTTACCTCGCTTTTTATAAAAATGTTATGAAAATTCATTCTTTCCCCAGTGCCCTCCCAACCTGCAGGTAGAACTGAACCCACTGCTTCCATTAGCTGAGAAAATATGGATTTGCCCCTGTAAAATAATTGTCAACATTAGTGTGCAAAAGGTAAAAGTACTCTACACTAACAAAAGATAAGAGCAGAAATGTGGGTTGTTTTAATGGGTTCTTTGCCAGTCCCAGAATAAAGGTTTTATCCTCCTAAGATTCTATTGCCAATTATTGAAATACTAGTTGAAAGCACCTCAGAAGTAAATTAATTCTATGAATGAGTGTGAAAAACATTTCACTCCTCCATCATTAATAGTGCATAAATGTTCCTCTAATAGGTGGCTGGTAACATAAATGGTGCAATAAAGACCCTTGATTTTAGTCTTGTCATTTTTTTACAGTTTTTGTCCTAAATCAATCTCTAGGATTCTTTTCTTGTAACACAGAAAAAGAAACAGATTAATTCATTTGACTCGTATGTAAATTCAATTATAATTAGAGGAGGTAACAAAGACAAGCTTTATTTTGATAAGTTATATTTATATTTAATTTCATAACATAAATAGTAAAATATAAATTAAATGTGTCTATAAAATTGTG
>NW_009631891.1:13622-20191 GCF_000690535.1 Cariama cristata
GTTAACATGAAGGAAAAGGTGACTCAAAATAGATAAAGAACTGAAAAATTGAATATAAACAAGGTGATATCAACAACCTGTAAAGATCAAAAGAACAAAACCAAGTTTATATTTTAAAAAAATGCAATCAGAGTTTCAAGTGAGTACTGAAAATCCTTTGAACTTGTCCTGGAGGTAAGACAGCCTTTAGGACTTTTAAGTTGTCTTCTTGCATACTGATGTACGTCAACAATATTTTATTTGCCAAAAGTGTTGAGCGGTTACTGTCCCATAAAAACTAGTACTGCATATAACCTTTGAAAGCAAGCCCATTTTTTATACAGGAACTTCAGTAAAACCTATGTATTTTTGCCATTAGGCAATCCAATTTGAAAGTTTGTGCAGGTACAAAGTTTTGGGTGCAAAGTTTTATTTGCGTATGAACCATTACATTTTACAAATATTTGTGGAAACAGGTGAATTCATTCATAAAGCCAAACTTTCAAGCACTGAGCAAATAACTGCATTTATTCACAAAATATGAATGTTTTAAGTCATGAAGTTACCTTAATGTACACAAGAAACAGTGTATTTCAATCTCTTTAATCACACTGACTATGCTAATACAGTTTGAATGCTCAGTTTTGAAAGAAGTGATATCTTTCAGATAGATTACTGTACAGTTCTGGTTTGTGAAGTGACTGAGACAGACATTTGTGCAAATGAAGGACTGAAGTTCTCACCATAATTTTCGGTGGTAACAGTGTCCTATTTCACAACCTGAGACCTTCATTTTCATTTTCAACTTAAACTGAATACAAGAAGTTATGCTAAAAATTAAGATTTCTTTTATGTAGCTCTCATTGCTTAGACTGAAATAATAACGTAATGATTTAGACTGTTGCCAAAGTGTTTCCTGTTTCAAGAGCTGATCTACCCAGCTGTGATGACACTACAATTATGGCAACACACAAAACTTTACAGAGAGGAGTGGTGACATTCTAGCTGATACAAAAAAGAGAAACACCCATGTTCAAAATAAGAAGAGTAGTAACTCAGAATTGCTTTTGTTATGTCTCTTTGCTGGTGGACCTTGAACAAATCATGAATGCAGAGGTTCTCCTTTGGTAAAGAAACAGATACACCTTTGTGATCACATACTTACAGACTAATTTAAATCTCGTGGGCTCATTTAGGTGAAGTATTCATAAAGCTTAGCTTAATCTAAAGCTTCCTCCATAATCAATTTTAGTCAATGGAGAGGAGTCTAATTTAAAGTAATTTTCTGTCTGACTAACTTTTAGATATCTAAAAGATTTGATGGTGCATTTAATATAGCTTTTAATAGAGAAAGACAGGTGTCTTCACAGGTTTACGCAACATGCCATAAGCAAACTATCTAAAATGGGTAACCTGGATTGCCCCAAGGCTATCATGAATGAGTGAATTGCTGTCCCAGCACACGATAAGCCTTTGGAAATGCCTGTCTTGCCAGAGACGCTGGAGACAGCCAGCGTATTCTGACTGCCCAACGCTTAACTGCCCAAATTGAGCTGCTTTCAAGTCCATCCGTAACTATTCCAGTTGTCTTCTGGAAGAAGGTGTCTTTTTCTAATGAGCATAATGAAAGCCCAGCCCCACTAGGCTGAATTTATAAATACCTGTCTAAGACTCTTTCTACTAGCAGCAGTTGCTTTAGAATAGACCATATTGTAGTGTAAGGCTATAACTCTAAGGGCTGCACTATCCTCTCTCTCCCTGCCCCTCCTCTGTCTCTCTTTTTCTGCATAAAAATGCTATTATCAAAAAGTTAAACTTTTCAGTAATTACCTGGAGCCCCATGCAATCAGGTAATAAGTGACAGCAGAAGAAAAAATCATAACAAGACAAACGTGAAATTACAAAAGTTCATTTCAGGAAAATTCTACTATTTCACAAGTTGACCTCATCATACTGATATAGTGCATTAGACATAAAGCTCACTTTAAAACTGGGTAACGATAAATACCTGTAGACCACTTAGAGTAAAGAGAGGAAAACATCATTATTTCCTTTGATACTTATCTTATGTTTATTACTGAGGATAAACTTTTTTATATTAATATTACGCATGCTCATGTTTAATATAAGTTGAACAATTATGAACCACAGTTAAATGTCTTGGAGACGTGTAGAAACACAAATAAAGGCTAGAAGGGACACTGCCACCTAGCGATCTGATAAAAAGTGAACCAGACCGTAGATCAAAAAAATTCTTGGTAGTATTATAGAGAAATAAACACAATTCTCAAAGAAAAGCTAATGCGGTAAAGCTCAACAGATCCTTAAATTAGGAGACTGATTTTCTCAACCATTTAAAAAATGATCCTATCAAGGACATTGTGCTTCATTATGAGATAATCTGCTTATAAAGAGGCAGATATATAGCTCTATCAAAGTGAAACATTCTTTTAGAAAAAAAAAGTATTACTGATCATAATTATATTTATGTTTTCTACAATAAAATCAGGCAAACATAAAAGAAAATTAATCAGGCTAAACTAATATCAATTAAATGTAATTGCTTCACCGCTGGCTCTGAACTCTAACATCTGCATTGCTGTGCTTTGTTGTTATTACATTATTCCACAGAAACAATGCTGAAACATTCATCAGGATATACCTGATGATCTGACTGCACTTGAGGGTAAATTTCTTCTGCTAAGCTGTAAAAAGAAAGCATGGATGAGCTGTTAAGCACAGCTCTCTTTCTTTTCACAAAAATAAACTTTCAGGAATCTTAGGTAGTGCTACATGGTGCTGGCAAGTATTGCCTGTTTAAAGGCAATCCCTGTACCTCAATTGATCTAGTACAACATTTCTAATGAGTTCTGTATCTGAATAATAATTTTTTTTGAGTTTTCATTGCTTCACTAATGCAGAATACATATCCATTGTACGTATCCATTCTATTCACCATACATATCTGTTGTATGTATACATTGTATTCCACATTAGTGAAGCAATGAAAACTCAAAAAATACGATTATAGTTTTGAGGTCACTCTTTGATGAATTAAGATACGGAACTTATTAGAAATGTACTAGATCAATACAGAATTCATTCCATGAAAGTAATTGCACTACTGAAAGGGTTAAATACAATTCACTTGAGAAGGGAAAGGATTTAAGATCAAAATTAACAGCGAAAAAGCAAGGATGTCTAAAACAAAAAGAAATATATTGCAACAACAAGATAGTTTACAGATACTATTCTATGTGTAATAGAAAAAAGGGAACAAAAATAAAACAAAACACAAGGAGCAAGGGAATAAATATTGATATTGCAGCAGCAATTGCCTTGACATCATAATCTCTTGTCAAACTGCACAGTGTCTCTTACTCTTGCATTGACATACAGCAGCCCCAAATGTCATCCTAATTATACTGGCAGAGCAAAGTGTCCTTAGGGAAATATGAAGTGGAAACAAACACACGCAGTCTTCCCATGCAGTGGGAATGGCACTTACACTTCCATTTTAGTGTTGAGGAATACCATGTTCCATTTGAATCTAAACCATTAGCCGTTGTTTATTTATTTGTCTGCTTTTGTCTTTATTATACACTATAGATATTTACAACTGTGATGATGATGTTTCTCTGCAAAAAGCTTTGATATTTTTTCAAAAATATGTTCTAAGAAAAATATATGTCCTTTTAAGGGCCAGACAAATTGCTAAAAACAGAAGTACAGTTCATTATAATTCTCAGATTTATTTTTTTTCTTATCCATTTTCCCTAGATATATAAAGCCCTGTTGTCACAAGACCAATATTTTAATAACTTTTTTTTTTTTTTCACAGGATGCTTGTGAAGCAGGAACATATGATCAATCCCTTTAAACAGATGAAGAACACAGGCACAGAAAGAAAAAGACCAGATCTTCAGAAAGCATAGCCATTGTGATTCTTACCAACAGGAGAAAAATGCAGCACAGTTCCTCTTTGAATAAGGATAGACATACAGAGATAAATTTCCTTGCAAGTTCTAAAAGGACACAATTCCAGACAGGGGCAATGCTATAAAACCAAGCTGCATTTCACCTTTAGAGAAAAGAAAATGTGATAGGTAGATAAATAGAAACAGTCGTAGCAGTAGTAGCAGTAACTGTAGCAGTAGCAGTAGCAGTAGTGGTAATGGTAGTGCTAGTGGTAGTGCTAGTGGTAGTAGTAACAGCAGCAGTAATAGTAGACATCTGTGACTTCAGATATTTCCTGGAGTGGTTCTTCCCTGACTGGAAAGAGTTGCAGTGCTATAGCACAGTCTACAGACCAGAAATTTGATAGAAGGGACAGGAGTACATGATGCTGACCAGCACGCAGAGCAGATTGACATTTCCTTTCCTAAATTCTTGCAGAGGGACTTTCTACACCTGGGACTCACAGATGTTCTTTTTTATATGTTTAGCCACCATAAAAGCTTTTATCTTTATTCTAGTAGGGCATTTTTTTTGGTTGTGGGGGAAGTTGCCCACACAAAATTACTCTCCTCTCCTTAGCATGTACAACCTATCACATTTTATGGAGTAGTTCATGCTCACTTTCATCATAAAGCTTTCAAAGGGTCATATCACATAGAAAGGAAGGTTGTTCTCACAAGTGAAACAAGATGGCTACCTCAAAAAGTACTAGCTCCAGATGTCAAAATGATTTCCTTAGTAGAAAAAGTTGAGAATAAATGAAAGGTTTGGGCTGGAGCTAGAGGATGCACATCATCCTTCTTTTCTCACAGAAATTGCATAGGATGGCTTGGATCAACAATGATTTTCCTACATAGTTTCCTCAATGATAAGAAATATTTATACATGATTGGAATAACTCCATAGATGTGCAAACCTGGGCTTCTTGAATTTATTGTTGATGGGCTCTATTTCTCCCTTATGAATTACACCTTCACTCTCCTCTGAGTGTTTATCAGAACCAGGGTAGCATGCAAAGAATTTTCATTTTGCTTTGACCTCCGTGACATAGCCTCAAACCAAAGTTTCTGGTTTTCAGTTCTGCTGTTTTCTTCCACTATTGTGCTAGTATCAACACAATAACCTGAACCATGAGAAACGGTGTAGAACTAGGAGGGGTTTATTGCTAAACTGATTTTTAACTTGTGTGCTAAAAAATAGAAGTCAAATATAAACCTTAAAGTCATTAGCATGTAACAAAGATTATTAGTTTAGAAGCCATTAGTATAATCCACAGGATTGTTATTTTGCCCCAGTTAAGAAAGTTTTCAACCAGATCTAAGAAAAATATTAGTACAATATTATATTAGAAGAATAATATCGAAAGTAGCAAATAACTTCTAACTCTACCTGACATTCACCGGTAATAAACTACGGACAGTGGTATATAATGGCTTGATACATTACATTAGATGTCACTGGCAATATACTGTCACATATACACATTATAAGATGTATTACATAATGTATTCCGGAACTTTTAAGTCATAGCATGTATTGTTCAGTATAAAGTTATTGGCTTCTATAAAGTTTTTGTTAAATTCTGAACCATTTTTCTGTAATATATAAATTTACAGAAACAAAAAATAGACAAATGTAGTGTACCACAAACTGCAAAATATTTAAACACCACAGCTAAGAAATTTAATGTAAAATGTCATTTAATGGATAATATGCTTGTTTAAAATTCAGACTTAAAAAAAAAACAAAACAAAATCAAACATCTTGCTCTCATAGTTGTTCTGGAAAAAGAATTTCCTTGGCTCTTAGGCAGCTCCAAAACTCTGAGGTCTCCCATATGTCCTGTTTACAATCCTTGCCATGTCTTCTTTCTGTTGTTTTTTTTGTTTTGTTTTGTTTTTTAATATCATCACTGTAGTCTTAGAAAAGTAGAAGCGCTGACCCTCTAGTTGGCATGGTGGGTGAAAGACCCTTGGACATAGCAACCTTTCATGTTGCTTTAATTCCAGCCCTGTCTTGGAAAACCATCTCTGTTGGAAGATAAGACTTGAAGATAAGACTGAATTTTTGATCATTTGATTTACAGAGGTAAAAAAAGAAAGAGTTAATATAAGAAAAAAGGCAGCAAGACGGGTAGGAAATTGGCTAACAGGCCACACTCAGAATAATGATCAATCATTTTTACTGTCACCGTTTAAGGCTGGGCTGGCTCTTAAAGCGGGTGGCAGATGCCCTCTGTTAACTCTGGCCTTCCCCAGAGGGGGAAGGAGAGGAGAAAAGGAAGAGAGACTGACAGGTTGGAACTTAAAACAAACTTTAATAAAACAATAACAGTGAAAAACAGTATAAATAATATTAAAACTAATACTACTAATAATAGAAATATACTAAACCGATACTGCTCTTTCTGATGATGACCGCGGGACTGCGTGCCGCGCCGCAGTGACTTGCAGTGCTCACAGGGCAGGCACCTGAACCTCACAGAACTTAGCTGCACAGCAGGCGGGAACTGGATTGGGGTTGCACGGTCAGGGTCGGAGGCAGGAGAGCGAGCAGGGTCCCACCAGGATGTCGGCTATGAGGGAAGGTGAGCTGGCTCCCGTGATCCCCGAGTTTTATACCCCGAGTATTCC
>NW_009631892.1:0-776 GCF_000690535.1 Cariama cristata
AAAGTTGACATTCATCAATTCCTGCACTTAGTTGCCAATAAATTCAGTGTTGGAAAGTCAGCAGACAGCAGTGTAATTTAGAAGGTGATACATGCTTTTTACTAGGTTCTTGACTCATACAGCCTGAAAATCACAGGAATTAATATCAGACTTTTCTCATGTGGTGCTTCCCAAATAAGCTGAGACCATCAGCACGATCTGAAATCTCTCCCACTTTTTCATCAGCTTCAAGAGGTATTTTTCTGTCATGCTGAAGCTGTTGTGGATGACCACAGATGCTTTATGACTGTAATTACTCTTATATGATGTATAAGGTTTGTTATTTTTTTGTGATGCTTATGCAGCAGGCGTTGGGCAAATAGGGTGACCCTTCTTGGTCCTTGGCCTAGTGAAAATGACAGGAGTCCTTGTTTTGTTCTTGCTATTCAGCAACCCTACTTGCCCAATGGTACCTTTACTCACAGGCAACCTCAGACACATCAGGTACCACCTGAGCAGTCTTCAGAGTGGTAGCAGAATGTGCATTTTGTCAGATGAAAGGGACAAGAAGAGCCTTTGCTGTCAAGCTTGAGATCAGCCTCTGGTTCCTCAAGAAGAATCTGTTTCCCTGCTGCATCTTGGAGACACTGACAGCAAGGAAAGCATATGGCTGCCAAAGGAAACGCCAAGGGAGAACTATAGTCGTCCTGGCTTACTGCAGTTTGTCTGCTTGCAGCAAAGAGTAATCATAAGGGACATGCTGATGGTCTGTTCTGTACAGAGTGAATTATTGCTTC
>NW_009631893.1:0-351 GCF_000690535.1 Cariama cristata
CTTATGTTCATTTAAAAATGAGCATCATCCAATTCAAAGCTGAGTATTCCCTACCAGAGTCAATTCCCCTTGGGGTACACATCAAACTTCATCATCCTTCAGCATCACCCACCGGGTACATCCAGGCCCCTGAGCGAAAGCAATCCCACGAATGGGTTTGCCTTTGCCCAAAGCAGGAAAAACCCAGACAGTTTTCCCCAGCATGTTCCTTTCATGCACCACAGGGACTTTATCTCCTTCTACTGTAGGTAGTAGGTCTGACTGAGCAGGACCAGCTCGATTGATGGATCCCCTGGTATTAACTATCCAGGTGGCTTGTGCCAAATGTTTATCCCAATTTTTAAAAGTTCC
>NW_009631893.1:573-1015 GCF_000690535.1 Cariama cristata
TGCGGCACAGGATATGTTTCCAGCCATCCGGTGGTTGCTTCCACCATTGTAAGCACATATCATTTACCTTGGCGAGTTTGTGGAAGTGTGATATAGTCAATTTGCCAAGCCTCCCCATACTTATATTTTTGCCATCGTCCTCTATACCACAGAAGCTTTCACTGCTTGGCGTGCTTAATTGCAGCGCATGTTTCCCATTTGTGGATAACCTGTGCAATAGAGTCCATGGTTAAATCCACCCCTGGATCACGAGCCCATCTGTATGTTGCATCTCTTCTCTGATGGCCTGAGGCATCATGGGCCCACCGAGCTAGAAAAAGTTCACCTTTATGCTCCCAGTCTAGGTCCACCTGAGCCACTCTAATCTTAGCAGCCTGATCTACCTTCTCATTGTTTTGATGTTCCTCAGTGGCTCGACTTTTAGGTACATGAGCATCTACAT
>NW_009631893.1:1294-1583 GCF_000690535.1 Cariama cristata
GACTCCCCCCAGCCGCTTTCCACCTCTGATGTTTCCCTACTAGACGGCAGGATCCACCAGTGAACAGGGCATACTGCTTTTCACTTTCTGGTAGAGCACTATACAGTGGGGCCTCTTCAGCCCATGTCACCTCCTCTTCTGGTGACATTCCAAAGTCTTTACCCTCTGGCCAGTCTGTGATCACTTCTAAGATTCCTGGGTGATTAGGATTTCCTATTCGAGCCCGCTGTGTGATCAATGCAGCCCACTTACTCCATGTAGCATCGGTTGCATGGTGAGTGGATGGGAA
>NW_009631894.1:0-790 GCF_000690535.1 Cariama cristata
TCCTGCTGTGAGGGGACAGCGAGGAGGAATAGGAACGAGTCGGAGTGATGTCTGGACTGGTATACACAGCTGGGACTTTGATTAACAGCCTCCTTTAAATATATGTTTCTGAAGGAAGACCTGGGTAGGAAACTTCATCGGATATAAGGAGGCCTGGTGGTGCTTGCTTTTGCTGCTTAAAACTTCTGGATCATGCTTGATAATCCACTTTAGCAAACTCACATTCGGGCCACTAAAAATATGGCTGGTTTAAATGTTTTGTCTTTTTTGCTCGGGTTGTAAAATTAAAAGCAGCCTATAGAAGGAGCAAGTTATTTGCTATTCTGTTTTGACCATCTCAGGTTACAAAACACAAACGCTATGCTACCAATTTCATGTTTGTCATGTTTTCATGCCAGATTCTTCTAGCAAAGCAGTTCTATCCACAAGTCAAGACTTCTGTGGTAGAAAGCAGTATTTTTGTTGAGATGAAGAACAGGTGTGCAGAGATGAGAATACAGTGGGTTTTCTGCCTTGTTTTCTTGCAAATCAGTATCTGCTGTTCTTCAACAGTTCAGATGGCATTTGGGAGTGGGTGCAATTGGCATTTTCCACTCTTGGACAATTTCTAAGGTGTCGTAATGTGTCCATGAGGAGTTGTCACCAACGTGTCAGGCCAGCAACCAGCAGATCCATGGAGTGCCCTCTTAACGGTGAAATCTTTAAGACTTTCTAAGCTGGTTCTTGGATCTGTTTGCTGAGAAAGTTGGATGGAGTCAAAACCAGTCTCTAGGGAATTCTATTGCTACTC